>NC_142943.1:2260659-2265659 GCF_046866305.1 Octopus bimaculoides
GAAGCATTCTAGATTCTAGATAAAAACAACAACAACAACAATAATAATAATTATAATAATAATAATAATAATAATAATAACAATAATCAATCTGAATTAACGTATTCAAAACACGACACTCCCTTACTCCTTTAAAACTAAAAAATGACAAAAGAAATAAAATATATAAACTCAATAATTTTCATCACTTTGAAATTTTAGAAATTGTAAAATTGAAATAAAACAAGTTTTAAAAAAAAAGCACAAATATGTCATTTAACAACAACAACATTATACCGGATTATTGTTGTAAACACAATAGAAAACACACCTTGGTGTATAGTTTACAGACTAAAAGACTGAAAGTAAATCATTACAACAGCTGTCAACAGCTAGATCCCTGTCTCACACTATCACTCTCTCTTTCTCTCTTGTTCACATACACACATGCATTGTATTTCCTTTCCCTTTTCTCAAAAACCCCTAAAGCATTGGCCTTCACAACAAGTAAAAAAAGTCAGATAAATAATAAAGAAATATAGAAAATATTGCAAATTGAAATCCAAGAAACAAATGTATTTTTCACTATGGAACAGCTAAATATTGAAAGCCTGGTTGGTACAGTAGATTTACACTCAAAAGGAATTTCAGTTCTGTGACTCTTGTATCTCCTTTCTAGTTGCTTTCACTTTTTTACCTATGTTATGCCATGCCTCCATTTTTACCAAAGTAGAGTCTGACTTGAAAGAGAATTGGTTACTATTTCTAGTAGGGCTGGTGACTACATAGTGGTTCTCTCAAACTGTTATTTTTATTTAAACCCCCAGGTCATTCATAATACTATCCAGTAATGACTATCCCCCATCGTTTCATGAATTTATAAGACACCATTATCTAATGTATCCATACTTTTCATAAGAGAGTAGTGTGTGATTTGAGGAGATTTGACTGCTATTTCTAGCAGAGTTGAGAGGCAAATAAAATCAAATCAAATATACAAAGCAATGAAGTTTTGCAAACAAGTCATCACCAAATTCATCATTGCAGTCCTTCCTGCCATGTTTAAAGCCACAATGATAGTCAACACGTACAGAAGCTAAAAAATATAGATGATGGCCAACACTAAAAAAATTACTCCTTGAGGCTGGCTACTATTTATAACAACCTCTGTGGCCTCTGAGGGGCTATATAAGGTTTTTGGGGGTTCTGCACAATAAAATAGTAAACTGGGGATCCACAATAGTGTTTTAAGGGCCCCTGAAAAAATTGTGTTTTAAATGTACATATTTGGCACGTGTTGCAAGAAACAGATACCTTTCTCTATAGTTTTACATAATTCAGCCTACACAAGTTTATTTGTAAAAATCAAAGTATGAATTTGGAAATAAGTTTCTATAAAACTAGGTTTTAAACATCTAATGGCTGAATGGGTCCACCAGAATAAAATAGTAGTCAAAGGAAGTCATAAGTAAAAAATGGATGAGGACCCCTAATTTGTAATGTTGCAAAATGAGAGGCTGTCTTTATTAACATTGACTGAAGAACCATCATGATGTTCTGGAGAAAAAACTAAGGCAAATATATGCATATTTTCTTTATATGATATGTTTGAGAGTCATTCACTTTATTTGATTCATATAAACATTGGTTAAAACCTTGATATTTCTAATTGTTTGCATTACAAATGGCATTTCAGGAAGGAAATATATATGTGTGTGTGTGTGTGTATATATATATATATATACATATATATATATATATATATAACATATGACAGCAAATGTTTGTACACAATTGACCTTTTAGCATAATAACAGAATAATTTTATTACAATATATATATATCAGGATAAGGTGCACAAAAAGCTAACCAAAACATCCTGTAATTCTCTGTTTGCAGTTCAAGATGGCTGCACGACATGTAGTAAAGCTTTATTACAGTTTTTAGACTGGATCTTGGCCATTAGTAAAAAAATAAAAAAAAAAGAAGTCACACATTTCGTGTCTAAATAACAAACAAATTAGCAAGACACATGTCTGACATCATCTGATTTACAACACTTTTGGAGCAACCCAAAAGAAAAAAAAAAAAAAAAGAAAACAAAGAAATAAATAAATAAAGCAAAGGAAGGAAAGAAAGAAAGAAAGAATACACTGACAAAACCAAGAAAACATACATTTAACAGTTTTACATTTCTGACATCTCCCACTTAGGCTAAATGTGTACATGCACACCTACACGTACACACACATAGACACACAAACATGCACACATGTGAACATGCATGCACATGGACATGTACATACATAAGCATAGACACAAACATACACACACATATAAACATAGAGAGTGGGGGAGACAGACAGAGAATTCAAAAGATAGACAGGTAGATAAGCAAGGTAGGTGGGTAGGTAGGCATTGACACACACACACACACACATTACACGTAAGGAGAAAACAAATAGACATCACTTATGAAACAATCACTATAGCCATATACACGAGTGGCTTCAGTCATCAGAGACACATATAAAACAAACAAACAATCAGAAAAAAAAACATGCTGTTGTTGTTGTTGTTGTTGTTGCTGCTGTTGCTCATTGCCCAGGGCAAAACCTATTGACAGTAACTTACATTGAAATCGAGCTAGCAACAAACACGTGTACACATTGTACAAATATACACTTAACTACACTTGTAAGTGCTGTGTACACAAAGCAAATACACTTATTAAGTGATGTGTACACAATATGAAATGACAAAACAACAATCAACATACATTTATTAAATCACCTGATGAACGACCACTCCTACCACCACCACCACCACCACCACCACCATCCTTGCCATCCACTTTAACTGCCACTTACAGCCACTGCTATCAAAGTCATGACCATCACCAGCACAAAAAACAATCCCACCAACATTTCTACCACCGCCATCATCAATATTGCTACAACTACTAGCCCCACCACCACCACCATTGCACCCATTACAATGAACTCCACTACCACCTTCACTACCGTCACCAACATCACTGCCACCATCTTCCAGGTAATACCTTCTAAACACCATTCTATGAGCCGATGAAGGAGGTGCCTTCACATCTATATGCAACCACTCAGTTTGCTAGAATTAACTATCAAATCTCCCTCAAATTGCTCCTACTTAGAAAACAGGCACATCAAATAATATTGTCTTAGGTACACTTTGACTGAATAAAAGATGAAATGGTCGTGGCTGAAGTGCTTCTGATCATAGGTTGGCTTCATCGAGGCTGACAACACCATCATCATCTATCCATTGATTTTTGCTGCCCTCCTGGGAGGGTCATGGGGTAGGGATAGGGAGAAGAGTCCTCAGGCACCTCCTCCATATGATACTATCAGAAGCAATCATTATTAAATTTTCTTGTTGGATTTCCAAGTGCAACCAACTGAGAATATGGACATTGTCCAACTGGCTCATTCTTGGTCCGCCTTATGTCTCCTGTCAGTTGGCACGGTTTGAAGAATCCATCCTGCGATTCTTTCTTGTGACATTCTAACTACATGTTTCTACTATCAGAGCTGTGACTTGTCAATGCAGAGAAATAGCAACTTGAAATGGAGAGACTCTCCACTCTCCAAGATACACAACAACAATATCAATACCACTGAAATCACCAACAGAAATAAGAATGGGCAAAGATGCAGACATGGTTGTGTGAGCTGGCAGAAACGTTAGCACTCCGGGCGAAATGCTTAGCGGTATTTTGTCTGCCGTTACGTTCTGAGTTCAAATTACGCCGACGTCGACTTTGCCTTTCATCCTTTCGGGTTTGATAACTTAAGTACCAGTTATGCACTGGGGTCGATGTAATCGACTTAATCCCTTTGTCTGTCCTTGTGGGCAATAAAGAAATAGGAAACTGCACAGAAACTCAACTAATGAATATGAATGTGTGTATGCAAACATGCATCTTTGGGTATGTTTCTTATCAGTTCATAACCATGGTTTAGCAAACAAGATACCAACTGGATAAGTAAACTGGACTTTCTGGAAGGATTCTATGAAGGGTGTGAAATGACCACGGGAATCTAGAGGGGAAACAAAAACAGAGACAAAAAGCAACTATTGTTTCTGTGAGAATTTGGTAGAGAAAGGGGACGAACAGATGATGACAAAAAAAGTAAACATGACAACGATAATAGAATGATGAAGATGAAGGTGATGATGATGATGATGACAATACAGCAATGATGATGATGATGATTACAACAAAAGCCATTCTGCAAAAAACTCAGTTGACATTTGATCAATTTTTAATCAGATTCCTTAAGGTCAGATTAATTTTTCATGCAATTATTATAGAATGTTGCATATAATATGGAATTGACTTTATTTCAAAAGAATGGAGCCAAAATGCTATGATGATGATGATGATGATGGAGAGGAGGTGGAGGATTGTCTCTAATGGCTAGCAACTTTTTTGTGGGTGGGGGGAGTATGGTAGATGATTACATTGCATTCCACTGGTACTTCATGTTTATTAACCCTGAAAGGATGAAAAGTAAAGTTCACCTTGGCTGGATTTTAACTCAGAACTTAGAGTCAGAAAAAATACACAAGACATTTGGTCTGATACTTCCAAATAATAATAGTTATTATTATTGCTGGCGTTACCACATGTAAGACAGTTGGACACCATTTTGGAAGTGAATCAAGCTGGAGGGGTTGTTGCGGTTTTCAAATTGTACCTGGATCAAAATTTTCATACCAATTGGAAACTATTTTCTCAGCAACACCTTTTCACATCCAGGATCATGACCTCTTCTCTAAGGCGATCCAGGCCACCTATCACAAGCCTTTCCTCCCCACCCCCTGCTCCACTCCTTCTACTTTTCAACTTCATTTAAACTGACAGTGAGGGTTCTATTGTTGATGATAATTCATTTCAAGAGAATACTGATCATAAAATAACTGAGAAACTAAAAGTCTAATATTTCTTCATATGTAGAAACAGTGCCATTAAATTGAGG
>NC_142943.1:2273159-2333159 GCF_046866305.1 Octopus bimaculoides
TATATATATATATATATGTTTTTTTTCTCCAAATGGAATCTGTTATTCTTATCACCTTTCCGACTGTAAAATTTTGACTTCGACACAAAAGAATATATTTTATCTTGATTTCGAGAACAAAAGACTTATTTTATTCTTGTTATTGTTACTGTTTATTTTTTATTTAACTTTTTGTTATCATATTGATTTTTTTTTTTAAATGCACACACAGTGGAGTCACGGTGTTTCTGATTATGAAGGTGGGGGGGGAGATGGAATGAGACAGTGAACAGCATGTCGAGTAGAATGATCGAGATGTTGTTTGAGATATTGTCTCTTGTTTTGTTTTTGTTTTTTTTTCCCAAGTTGTTACTGAACACTTCTGCTATTTCAGACTTATACACTGGTATGCTTAGTAATACTTACTCTATTGATTTGACAGCAATGAAAGGTTAGGATGGCCTCTCAGTAGTTTGGGATTCAGGAGGTGAAATACTAAATTAGAGCATTATGTAATACAATGCTTTAGCAGTTATTGCAAGTCTACAAAAAGATAATGATATAACATAGCAATTAGGATTTCCAATGTCTTTTTAAACCAATTCATATATATATATATCAATATATATATATATATATATATATATATATATATATATATATATATTGATTTATATATATATATATTGATATATATATTTTATATATATATATATATATATATATATATATATATAAATATATATATATATATATATAAATGTAATGACAATACCAAGCACAGGCATGTGGTTAAAAAGTTTGCTTGCTAAGTGTGTGATTTAAGATTGAGTCACTGACATCTCAGGCATGTCTCTTCTACTACACCCCTATACCAACCAAATCCTTGTATGTGTATTTGGTAGGCATGAACTGAAAGAAGCTTGTCATATATATATATATATATATATATATATATATATATATAAGAAAGAAGAGTGTTGTAGTTTGTCTGAAGCATTGTAGTACAGAAGTAGAAAAAGGAATGAAAAGGGAAAGTAGGAAGGTTTTTAACGATGTAGAGAAAGCTGAAAAACTTTTATATATTTCGAGTGCAAAGGCCCATCTTCAGAAGTGTACAGTTAAGGAAATGTGTGCTTACATATATCCTGCCATTTAGATATCCAGATGGGCATTGACTCCATTTTGGTTTTATACTTGTGCTACGAACTGCAGCAGTGACTGTACATTTCTGAAGATGGGCCTTTTAGCACAAACTATATAGAGGTTTAGGTTTTTTAACTTTCATCTCTGCATTGTTAGAAACTTTCCTCATTTCACTTTCATTTATTATTCTACTTAAATAAATAAATATATATATATATATATATATATATATATATATATATATATATATATATATATATACCAACATGGAAGAGGGATGGGAAATGATTATGATAAGGATGGTTTAAATACACACACATGTATGTGTTTACATTTGTGCTTCTCCAAAACTCAATGAGCTACAAACAGTGACATAGTTACCATTTTCCCTGACTTTGTGCTTTTTTGTAACACAAACTTTTTTTACAGAATACAAGATCTCTTTCTTGAACAGCCAGTAAGGGTTAATGATGGGGAGAGCATCCAGCTGAAAACCAGTGCCTGATTGATATATTTTCTAATCCATGTTACACAAAAACTGAAATTTCTATAAATTCTTTTGATCTTTTTAAAAATAAATATTCAGAAATATTGATGGTAAGAAATGTTAATGGATTTGTCTGTACCTGTAGAGATGAAATAGCCTCATTGTATGTTAATTATAAGGTGTGGTAAAGAAATGGGAGTGAAATGCACTCAATTGAAGAACAGTTTAGTGAAGTAGGTTAACAAATATGTAGTGTTAAGTAGGTATGTAGATAGAGATAGAGAATAATACATAGATTAATAGGTAGCTATATTATTGGTTGGTCATTTGATGACCATGTAGTAGCTAAAATATACTGGAATATTTTGGCTGTGAGATAGCTACACCATCAATATCATAATTGTCAATATAATTTCATTTATTGCCTATATATGCAAATGTTTGTGTGTGTGTGGTATAAGCAACCAATAGATTTTCTTTCAAAAATAGAGTAAAACATGACTATGTTCAAATTTGGTTCATTATTTTTAAGGAAATTGTTCATGTTTTCTTATTAGTCCCTTTTTATTTAGTTTGGAACAATGATATTAGTAGTTTGAAATTCAGGAGGTGAAATACTAAATTAGAGCATTATGTAATACAATACTTTAACAGTTATTGTAAGTCTACTAAAAGATAATGATGTAACATAGCAATCAGGATTTCCAATGTCTTTTTAAACCAAATTCTTGAGAGTGTTAATGTTTCTAGATCTTCCCAGTCTCATCATCAGAATGAAAGGAGGGTATTAAAAAGGTATTAATGGTGTTCATATGCAGTAGTAAGTTGCAAAGGATCATGAGAAAACTTCTATAACTGATAAAAATGTTTGTACTGATTAATGTGTGTTTGTACATATATATATGTGTGTGTGTATGTATGTATATATATATATATATATATATATATATATATATATATATATATATAAGTATGTAGGCATAGTATGGCTGAATGATTAAGAAGTTCACTTTATAATCATGAAGTCCCAAGTTCAATAGCAGTACAAGGCAATTTGTGCAAAAGCATTTTTTTTTTCTGGTATCAGCCTAATATGTCTTGTAAGTGAAATTTAATGAATAGAGATTGTGCAGAAGCCTGTCGTACAAACTGTGCGAGTTAGTTGAAAGATTTGGCCTTGTTGTACATTCTCAAATAATAGAAATCCACCACCATGAGAGTGTGCATGCTTGTTTCTATATGTTTTATATATATGCATATATAGATACAGATATAGATAGAAGGATAGTCATATATATATATATACACACACACATACACAAACACATGTACATGTATATATGTGTGTATATATGTATGTGTATATAAATATGTATGTGTATATATATAGACAGAAAGAGAGATAGACATACATATACACATGTATATATACATACACACACAAATGCATACATATGTACACCCATACACAAGTGCATATATATACACACACACACACATACATGTACAGGTAAACAAATGTTGTTTGTTTAGCAAAGATGTCTATGACTTTGTGTTATCTGTCACCATATCTAATTCTAAAACATTGTTTAGCTACTCCCATGAGTGAGAAATGGCAATAATATTCAGCGCCGATATTCTGTGTGCCACAAACTTCAGTCAAGGGAACAAAAGTGTTCACCTTTGCTGACACCTGTAACAATACAATGTAAGAACAATAACGAAACTCTCTGGAAGTTTGTTTATCTGCACTCTGGAGATTCACTGTTCTCTTTTGTGACTCATTCCAAAACAAAATTTGAAATCCCAAATTTGTAACAACGGTAGAATTTTTCACATGGTTCCTTTCTAGCCCTCTTTCTGATTATTTAATGTGTCAGTTGTTGCTTTCTTGAAGGGAAAGCAAAACTAGAAATGGCTTTTGTTACAGTTACTTTCATTTCTCTCTCCCCTCTCTCTTTCTCTCTATATCTATCTAATTATCTGTATATATATTCCCCTCCTTAGTCTCAGCCTTTTCCTCTTTAATGTACATTTAATTGCATGTGGCTATGTAAATACATGGGCATGAATACAAACTCACACACACACATAGTGAGAGAAGAAGAGTAGAAGTGAAAAGGGGGAGAAAGAACGAGATAGATAGATAGATAAAGGGAGAGAGAGAGAGAGAGAGAGAGAGAGAGAGAGAGAGAGTTTGGATGCACCCCTACACCCACATAAGCTCTTCCACACACACATTCACACACACACACACACATTCACCCACACACATTCACACACACACACACACACACATTCCTTGCCACACATTGATGCAAAAACACTCACACATACATGAATGATCGTTTCTTCAATGAAAGATGACAGGTTAAGTAATAATCAATTCATTTTAATGGTGCTGTGTCTACCAATAACAGACAATCGACTGTCCACTTGATTCTTGTTCTTTTTGACAATCACTTTTCCTTGGAAGGATTTGCTTGCCTTAACAACCACAACAAACACCTTCTGCAGTTTCAATTGTGCTTAGACTACTTTCAAAGATATTTTTATGAGTGTCATACTGTGTGTGTGTGTGTGTGTGTGTGTGTGTGTGTGTGTGTGTGTACTCACACTCTCCTCTATGTAAATACATATATATATATATACACATATATATACATGCCCATAAGTATGTATGAGTATATTTATTTGCACATGTTATTGTAGCCATAATTGTGCATTTGTATGTTAGTGCCTATCATATATGTATATATATGTATGTAAATATAAGTAAGTATATATATATTAATTGTTTATTAGTAAATATAAAGAAAAATATATATTTTCATATATATATATATATATATATATATATATATATATATATATATATATATATATACGTATATATATATGTGTGTATACATATGTATATCTATCTATATCAATCAATCTATCTATCTATCTATCTATCTATCTATATATATATATATATATATATATATATATATATATAAAGAGAGAGAGAGAGAGAGCGATTGCACACACATTCACATCCATACATGCACATTCATATAGACATACATGACAATATATGTAGGTATGTATATATTGATTACATATGCTCATCACATATGTGCAATATAAATAAATTTTCTGCCATTAGTACTCTAGGTTTTATGTGATTCTCTTTCCATATTCTGTTATGTCTGTCTACACAAATACACAACACTTTACAATCTTCAAGTGTGATATTAATTTTGCTATTTTAACATAGAAACATTCTAAAATTATTATTCTTATTCTTATTCTTATTATTATTATGCATATTTTATTTGCTTGTTGATGTTGTTTTAATAAATATTTTGGTAGTATTCCAATAGTCATATTGAATTTTTTTTGTCTGCTAAAAACATTTTTATTTTACTCTTATTAACAGAATTATCAAAATGCCAAAGTAGGTTTGAAGGGATTTGTTCCATTCTTTACAAATATTTTTTATTATTTCTCTATAAACAGTGCCTAGTGTCTAGTCTTCACTATCATATTAAATGGAGATGTCATTTTTCATTATATTTTTATATACATTTTTGAAGAAGTTCTACTCAATATTGGTAAACCTTCAATTAGTAGAGTCTGTGACAAAAGCTCAATTCTTAGTTGAATCCTTTTATTGTAAATATCATAGCTGAAATTTCCTATTACTGCAACCAATTATATGATGGAGTCTGATACTTTTTCTTGATATCAGAGGTGTTGTACTTGATATAAATAAATAAATGAAACTTTTGGTGGGCATTCAACACCTGATGAAGTGTTCCATATTTTACCAAAATGATAGTACTGAAATCACTGAGAGACAGATAAACAAAATAGACAATCATTTAACCCATGTATAAGAATTTATTCATATCTGTGAATTGTTAAATTTTGTAAAAGCACTTAAAATTAACTGTGGAGAATGAAAGGAAGCCAGGAATGTAGAATGACAGGGTTATAGAATGTGACAGCAATGTAGTGGAGAAAAAGATTCACTAGCAATGTGAAGTAAAGTGCCTTTCTCAAGGACACCACATGCTGCCAAATATTGAGTTTTTATAACCTTATGATTGTGAGCTGGATACATTAACCAAGTCACAAAACCATCGGTTGTTCGCTAAATTGTAATTTAATGCCAGTACCATGGAATACGTCCCTTGTTTCATAGAGACAGCTGAACGTTTTTACACATTCAATTCCCTACAAGTATCTTGGTCACATCCATGGACTGTCTACAAAACGAACTAATTATATTTCAGACTTGGCAAGCAATTTCAAATCATTGGTAAACAACAACAGGTAGTTTAAGGATGGGTAAGGATCATCTTTCCCCAAATTATATCCACATCACTTTTTTTCTCAGGAATATTGGTTGAATAACAGTGATGACAGGGAGTAATAGAGAAAAGGAATTGCCTTGAAAAACTGTTTATGTTCACACTGCCTCGGAACTTTTGCAGAACAAATTAGTTCTCCAATCCCTCGAACTGGATTTTACCAATTTCGTTAAATTATCTGCTGCACCAAACATTTTCAAAGTTTCAAAAACCCCAAAATGGAGACTACCATCACCACCACCACCACCACCGTTGCTGCTGCTGACAATTGTTGAAACACTAGTTTTGCAATATTTGTGTGACTTTTTACATTCTCAGTTCAAATCTCTCCCAGATCAACTTTGCCTTTCATCACTCAAGGTTGATAAAATAAAGTACTAGTAAAGAACTGGGGCTGGTGATATTGACTATTCAGTTCCCCCTCAAAACTTTGCCTGCTGTATGAGTCATCTACCATTATTATCATCATCATTATGTCTTTGCTCTTTGTAGGCCATGATTTTCACAGAGCTCCCACTGGAGCTCTTGCCACATTGTCATGGTACCTTTTGTTGTGCCAATTTCAGGCATTCACTAACAATGTGTCATACCACTTCACCCCTCTCACCACACATTCTGTATTTGTTGCTGTCGGTAGTGTTGTTTATTCTGCACTTCATATAATCGGTCCTTAGTGCTTGTTTCTGAGCTGCACATATGAGTGCTTCTGTTTCTGTCTTCAGGTCGTAGCCACCTGTCCTCTGTATCTGTTTTTGCGTTCACATCTCTTGCAAACTGACCGTGCAATTATTATTATTATTATTATTATTATTATTATTATTATTACATATTTTGAACTTGCAAAAGACACACAGTGTCGAAATAGTGTTCATTCATTATCTTTTCCTTTTAATAAACAAAGTCAATCTCTATTTATTACCAATAACAGTCACGTTCTTATTGTTTCTTTACCTTTGTGAAGATTAACTTCAATCTTGAAATATTATTATTATTGTAATTATTATCATTATTATTATTATTATTATCATTATTATTATCATTATTATTTAGGTGGTGATCTGGCAGAATGTAAAGACAGGCAAAATGCCACTAACCATTTTACCCAGTCTGCTAATGATTCTGTCAGATTCTATCATGATGTCTGTCTGTTTGTCTCATCTACCTACCTATATATATATATATATATATATATATATATCAATATCAGATTAATTGTCAAATTGGTTGAATAAGCTGTTAGGCAAAACTGGAAGTCTCTCAGTCAATGCCAACTTTACTATAAATCAATCTATTAATATATCTTTATACATAAATCTATCAATATATTAGTCTATCAATACATTAATCTATTAATATTTCTACACATCAATCTATCAATAAGTTGACAATAACCTTTTCTTTTAATTTCTTTAGTTTTCTAATACTTTGTGGCTCATATATACAATATCTGCTACTAAAATCAGACCTTTTATTTCTACTTTTCATTCAGAACATTTGAGTTATTGCTGTCTTTCATATTGGCACACTTCCTCTCAATCCATTTTTACAAAGTAGTGGCTAGCTAGAAGTTTTCTGTTATTCCTTTCCATACCTTCATCTGTTTTATCTATGTGGAAAGTTCCTAGAATGACTGTAAAGATTCCTGACACATATAGTAAAAGATTTAATCATTTTTTTCATATTCAATGTTATACTACACAAGGTATTTTTACATAATTACCTGGCTACCTTGTAATATTAACTAGAGTACCTTATACTAATCAGAGTACTCTAAACCAACTCAGTTTTACTATTTCATATTCCCTTGCTAACGAACCAGTTTACCTAATTATATTAACTTGGAGACCTTGTTATGCAACCAAGTACATTCTATAAACTAGTTTTTCCCACTCTTTTCATATATTC
Organism: Octopus bimaculoides; assembly: GCF_046866305.1. Classification (NCBI taxonomy): domain Eukaryota; kingdom Metazoa; phylum Mollusca; class Cephalopoda; order Octopoda; family Octopodidae; genus Octopus; species Octopus bimaculoides. The sequence goes on from NC_142943.1 coordinate 2,281,038, forward strand.
ATGCTATACTAACCAGGGTACCTCATAATATTACTCCTATTACTTCATTATATTAATCAGTGTGCCTTATTATCTAACCAGTTTACCCTATACCTACCAGGTTTTGTCATTCTTTTCATGTTCCCAAAATCTACTAAACAGGGTACTTTATTACAATCCTTTCAACTATAAGCACAAGGCCGGAAATTGTTAGGCAGAGAGTTAGTCAATTATATTGGCCCCAGTGCTTGACTAGAACTTATATTATTAGCCATGGAAGAATAAAAGGCAGAGCCAGCTTTGGCAGGGTTTGAACCCAGACCATAAAGATTTGGTGTGTGAACAGTTCAGCCAACTCAGTCTTAGGATACTTTATTATGATAAGTAGGATACCTTGTTATACAAATCACAGAATTTTGCACTAACTAGGTTTTGTCCTTTTTTAATACATTCCTTTTTTATACTAACCAGGCTACATTATACTGTTATGTAACCAGGGTATGTTATACTAACTAGCTGTTGTCATTCTCTTCATAATCCCATGTTATACTAATCGGGGTTCTTAATAATACTTCTAGGATAGCTTATTATAGTAACTGGGTACTTTATATATCAAAGCAAAGTACCTTTCTGCTCTTCAAGATATTTCATTGCATCAGCAATGTTGTGTGCCTTTCTAATGGTTTTCCATTAATCCAAGCTCCTGTCGCACGTGGAGACTCTATGCTATTTCTATCAGCTTAAGAATGGCGGGATTAGAATGCAGTAAATAGTTAGCTTATCTAGGTTCCCCAGTTGACTTGATTTTCAGTTTATCATTGAAAGGGCTTGTGTATTTATCCCTATAATCTTGTTTGTAACATTGATTTTAGTGCTAAACATCTGTTTGATCCTCTGCAGTACACTTTTCTAATGTTCTTCTTCATTTCTTTAAGTTGTGTCGTATCAGTTTCATCTGTCTCTAAGTATCTGCATGGGTGGTCTTTTCTTAATTCTCAGTTTTCACACTCAAATTCAAAATCAGTAATTCGTTTTAGACTTTTTTTTTTGTATTTGTATTTTGCCTCTTGTTACATATTTCTTTAATCTTACACTCATGTTGATATCATTGTTAAATCTATATTCTCCGGATGGGTGTTGCCTCTTCTGTAGAGTTTCAAATCTTTCTCATAAAATAAGAGATTAATAATTAATCCTAATATTTGAATTTGTGTGGCTTCATTCACTAAATTTAGTTTTCAGTCAGAACTACACAGAACATTTTTATTATTTTTAATATTATTATTATTGTTATTATTAAAGGTGATGAGCTGGCAGAGTTGTTAGCACACAAGACAAAATGCTCTGCAGCATTTTGTTTGTCTTGACATTCTGAGTTCAAATTCCGTCAAGGTTGACTTTACTTTTCATTCTTTTGGGGGTCAGTGAAATAAGCATCAGTTGAGCATCAGGGATCAATGTAATTGACTATAATATATATCTATATATATGTATATATATATGTATATATGTATATATATGTATATATGTATATATATATATATATGTATATATATATATATATATATATGTATATATTTATGTATGTATGTAAAAAAATTTAACCTTGCTCAGAAACAGGTGAATGTTGGTGACAGAGTGAGTATCTGACTCTAGAAAATCTGTGACAATGAAAATCATCTAACCCATGCTAGCAAAGAATAGTAGCCATCAAAATTATGAAAGTGATGATGAAGAAACTGATAATGATTCATAATTTATATAATATATAATTTATATATATATATATATATATATATATATATATATATATATATGAGTGAATTTTATAATTATATATTCTATACATTCTCTGTCTGTGTCTCTCTCTTTCTCTCTCTCTCTCTTTCTCTCTCTCTTTCTCTCTCTCTCTCTCTCTCTCTCTCTCTCTCTCTCTCTCTCTCTATATATATATATATATATATATATATATATATATATATATATATTGAACACACACACACACACATATGCAATTAAAATAAATTCCTATTAATTTTGGACTTTAGATGACCTCTCAGTCAGTTTATAGGATAATTCATATCTGATAACAGGTACCAAATGAGAGAGTTTGATTAGCAGGAAGAATCTCTGCAAAGATAAGGCAGCGTTGAGAAAATGGTAACTATTTATAGCTGATATGGCTAGAGATAACACTGGAGGTCAGGGTGGCAATCTTGTCCAAGATCTTTATCATTTGTCAACATCATTTAAAGGGCAAATTTAGAATGTCCTTATTAGACACATTGAGAAATAGTTTTCAAATTTATTTTTCAAATAATTTATTTATTTTGTGCAGCTGCCATAGTTTAATGGTGGATGAAAGATGGAGCGAAGAGAATGGTAAATTTTAAAGTGACTAAAAGACAAAGAAAACAGTCTTCGTTTCATTTCGCTAGGTTGATTTTATGGTCCTTGAGACAGGATTTCAAAACCTCTTATAAAATACTTGATTTGTTTAATCTCATAAATAATGGATGTTTTATTACACTTCCATGGAATATTTTAGTAGAATGCAAGTAACCTTTAGTAGAATGCAAGTAACATCGAAAAGATGTTTGCGGAGAATGGTGAGTGGGAAAAAAAATGGTTTTGTACTGACTGTATAGATAAATAATGGTTGAATAAATAAAGGAAAAAAAGAAACAAATAAGTAATAAATAAATAAACAAATTAATTAATAAAAACAGGTAATAACAGCGAAAGGAATAGCAAAATCTGATCTACTTCTGTTGAGTCTCACATAAAGAAAGATTTCAAAGGAAGAATGGTTAATTTCTTGTATTGTAAATTTGATAAACTCATAAGAGGGAAAAAATATGAATGAATGTAAAAATAAAGTTAGTATATTACAAAAATAAGATTACTGCTCATACCTTACGTATTTCTCTCTTTTTAAAAACCTCATTTTATACTGGGTGTTTGAATTGCTGGGTGAGTTTAATAGGATTAATATTTTACCATTCTTCCAACCTATATGAATCTATCTTACATTCCATGATACAAATTCCTTTTGTCTTAAAGTGATCATATATTTTCACTTAGTGAGTGAGTGGTACTGTCACTTAACAGTGCAACAAACAGAAATTGATGAAATAAACGTTAGAATGAAGCAATACAATAGAAAAAAAACTGTCAAAGCAGTAATTCTACAAGACTGCATCCCAGTTACAGAATCCAGCAAGATAGTAACACACGCACACACCAAACATTTTTGTCCACTTTTCTAGGTTGGCACAGATTAGGGAAGTCTGTATCTCTTGCTTCATAGTTTTTATACAAACTCCACAAACACCAAAGAATTTCTGAAGTGATTCCAGTAGCATATGCATCACTACTGATCGTGATATCTGGTAGCCAATAACTATGAACGAGCTTCACAAAGCATCCTGCAAGTTTTATACCCAAATATAATTTTAATTTTAACTACATACAGACATATATCGCTGAATGTATGCACATACACAAACTAAAGTCATCCTCACACAAATATTCAGTGTTTAGGTTCACTAAAAATTTTATGAAGTTTAACTGAAAACAGAGATGTTGTGCATCACTTCTTCATGCTCTTTGCCGTACTCATCTTATTTGATTTTCCATATTTTTTGGTGTTGAAACAATAGACAACATTGGCTAAGCTTGTATTGTCAAATATACGATTGCATGTAAGCTAGTTAATACCAAAGGCATTCTACCTTGTGTGTTTCTTTTTTTTTTCTTTTCAAATTAATTCTTTTGTCTTGCATCAGTTTTCGCTTGTGCAGTATTATCTGCCACTATTCATGATATTCTGTATGGTCCATCAATATTGTCAATAATGGTAGCTTCTGGAAGCAGAACACTAATTGAGCTTCCTTTCTAAATTCCTATTGAATTTGGAAATATAAATGTTCTATAAAAGTTGTATGGATTCCTCCTGATGCCATGTATATATATATATATATATATATATATATATATATATATGAATGTATGTATGTATACTGTATATCTATGTACACTCAGTGAATCCAAAGACCTGTATGAAGCATGTGTTTGTTGGCTTCTTTGCCATTGGTTTTGGATTGCAAATCTATCGCTGGTTTGCATAAGTAGAGCGAAATGAAAAAGTGTCATTGATGATTCAGAAAAATATTGCTGTCGTTATCAATTCTGGTAATTCCTATGTAAGATTAGAAAAGTAAAAACAAAAACAAAAAACCATTGCTACTCTACTAATAAAAACAGCTATAAATATATATCAGTGCATTTGCATTTATGCGTCAGCATTTTTATACAGGCAGAAAAGAGAAACGAAGTATTTGGTTGTAACAAAGAGGGACCTAAGTAATTCTCTTTCATTGCTTTCTTTCCAGAAATAGGGTGGGTTTTATATAACAGTAATATCTGATGAATTCTGCTGGTATGACTGCTTTAATAGAATCTAATGAACTACTAAAGCAGTGTTCACAAAACTCCGGCTCTTTGCCAATATTTCACTATTAACTTACCATTCTTTCTAGAAACACATAAATAAAAATAAATCCCTACTATTCTGGCTCCGAATCACAGGTATAACTACCTTAATATGTCATGAAAGGAAACAATGTGCATAATAAAATTCATTCAGAATAAGAAAAATTGTTATAAAGAAGGTTATTAGAATAGGGTAAACTATAAACGCTGTAGAAGTGTCAAACTTACCCAAGAGAAACTAACTAATACAAACGGAAAGCAGGCTTATTTGGTATTACCTTAAACCTAGCTGTATATTAAAGATGGATTGTAGATTATGTTTTATAATCTTGCTGACAAGTTGACATAGTTTTTCTATTTGCTCTTATACAATTGCACATACATGTATATATAATATGTATGTATATATAATATGTATGGATATATTCTTTTCTACTCTAGGCACAAGGCCCAAAATTTTTGTGGAGTGGGGGGGGCAGTCGATTAGATCAACCCCAGTATGCAACTGGTACTTAATTTATTGACCCCGAAAGGGGGAGAGGCAAAGTTGACCTCAGCGGAATTAATATGTATGTATATAGGCACAGGTGTGACTGTGAGGTAAGAAGTTTGCTTCCCAACCACATGGTACCAGGTTCAGTCCTATTGCATGGCACCTTGGACAAGTGTCATCTACTATAGTGTCAGATTGACCAAAGCCTCTGTGAGAGGATTTTGAAGATGGAAACTGAAAGAAGCTCATCGTGTGTGTGTTTGTGTCTCCAATGCCATTTTACAACCTATATTGATATGTTTATCTTCCTGTAACTTAGTGGTTTGTGAGAAGAGACTGACAGAATAAGTGCCTGGCTTGAGAAAAGAATAAATACTGGGATAGATTTGTTAGACTAAAATTCTTCAAGGCAGTGCTCCTGCATGGCCACAGTCTAATGACTAAAACAAGCAAAAGATAAAAGATATTTATGAATGTATGTACGTACGCATGTATGTATGTATGTATGTATGTGTGGCCATGTTGTGAAGGAGTTTGCTTCTCAATTATATAATTTTGGGTTCAGCCCCTTTGAATTGCACGTTGGGCAAGCCTTTTCTACTACAGCCACTGACCAATCAAAGCCTTGTGAGTAGATTTGGTAGATGGGAATGGAAATAAAAAGCCCAGTATATATGTGTGTCTGTATGTGAGTATTTGTGTGCGCTGTTGTCATCTCCTCTTCAACATTTGACAATCATTTCTCACCACCACATCCCATCTCTTCATGGGTCTTCCTCTTCCACGTTTCAAGATCAGCACATCTTTGTACAGCTGTCTTCATCCATATGCATGACATGACCATACCAGTGCAGTTGTTTCTCTAGCACACTACATCTGATGCCTCTTATACTCAATTTTGCTCTTAACACATTTACAGTTTGTCATACAGGCACATATATATGTGAATCAGTGATTTTATACAAGTACACACAAACACATGCATATGTATGTATGTATGTATGCATGCATGCATGCATGAGTTTGTGTTTCTTCTCAGAAAAAACCCCAGTAACTTTGAAATTCTAAATTTTTGTCTGCAAACACTGTTCTTAGTTTTTGAAATTTTATTGTCAATTTGGCATTTAAATTAAAGAACTATAGAATACGTGAATATTCTTCAGTGAACTTTGATAATCAATGTTTCTTTTTTTTTTTTTGTATTTTTTTTTTTTTTTTTTCTTTTAACTAACAATATTTCTTATTTAGGGAATAGCAGCTGTTGAGTCATTTTCATGGTGTTTCTAAATAGATTTTTCTCATCAGTTGTAGTGAAATTCTCCCATAATAAAAAGAGTGATGGTTTGTTCCCTATGACAACTTCCCCTTATCTCAAGAACACAGAGCCTTTTTATTCTGCTGCAGTGCATTTTATTGGCTGCTGATCATCTTCATATTGATGGACTCTTCTGTGTACAGGCTTAATGAAATGTCTAATTTTGTTTCTTTCAAATTCTTTTTTGATGCTCTTTTATGATAAGCCTTCCTCATGAAGTGAAATTAGCTCTCTAATTTTGCTCGGTGACAAATGTGGTGTGTGTGTGTGTGTGTGCATATTGGAAAAACTAGCACCGATATAAACTAAATATTTAGTAACAAGTTAACAGACAAAAAAAAAACAAAAACAAAAAAAACACGGGGGTGTGGAAGAATAAATTTCCTCTAAACACAATTTCGGACAAGAATTCTGTTACCATGTAACTATATCTTTACACACATTTCTATAGCATTTCATGTTTACCATTTAGCTGATTTGTTTACCGTGTAATTCTATTGCTCACCCACCCATACATACATACATACATACATATACATACGTATATATACACACACATAAATACATACATACATACATATATATATATATATATATATATATATATATATATATATATATATATGTATGTAACCCAATTAACTTGCTTCCAAAAATCTATTTCATATAGACTGTATTTTGCTGAGTCATCATTGATAAAAAAAACAATATTTGAATTTCTTATCTCCATTAGTTTCAGAGAGACAAAAATGGAGGACACTGAAGTAATCAATCAAATAAACAAACTGGATTAAAACAGAGGCACCTAATTTTTCCTCTAGGTTTCATAAGACTGGTGAGAAGGAAAGTTGATAAAAAGACATAATAAGACATTGTTTGATCTGTAAAAGAATAGCAAAACTGTTTGAGAAATCAAATAAACTCTGAAGGAACACTTATTTGAAATATGTACATATCTGTTCAATTATCAAGTGTGTGTGTGCACGCGCGCGTGTATGTATATATATATATATATATATATATATATATATATATATATATATATATACGACAAGAAGATAAGGGAGTGGGGATACAGAAATAGTATTCATCAACTGTTAGACATTACATTATGTCTATTTATTCATTCTAAAACATTTATGAGAGTATATACATATGTAAAGACTGTATATTACATACATACATACCAGTAATTCATAGAATAGAAAAAGAACAGTTTCTTATGGTCGTTTCTGCCAAGAGGTCACAATACCCTACATGTTATTTCCATCTCTTCAGTGACAATTTCAGACATGATTCAGCCTCATTAAACCTCTTCAGCAAAGCATTGACATTCACATGCTTGCTAGATTGTGTGTGTGTGTGTGTGTGTGTGAGTGTAGTCTATCATGTGAGATGTTTTCAGAATCTACGTTCATGTAAAGGTAACTGTCTATGTCAACACAAAAGTTAGTTGACTCCTATATATGTAATTTGTATGTTTTTTTAACTCCTGGTTAGCCTTGATCAACAAATTAATGATCAAAAACATTCCAGCCATGACCATTTCAACATGTTTTTAACCCAAGATCATAGTATTCAATGAACTTCTTTCATTTTTTAAAGGCAGGATATGAAGTAATAGACTTTAGTTATTATTTCTAGCAAATCAAAGTAACACACAGAGGGTCCAACATGTAATTTGTAAAATTAGCATGTATCTATGTAATTAATGTTGTGCCATTTCATAGCAAACACGTTAATGTTTCAATATGTTTATCCATTAATGCTGTGTCTTTGACCTCTCAATGCCATCATATGACCTTGAATGATGTAAAGACTAACTAAATTTCTAAGTTTGCCACGCAAAAGGTGACACAAGAGAACGCTGGCTCATATTGGGAAATCTCTAAGGAAGAAAATATAGTAATCTTCTTTTACTCTCATGCAAGAAAAACTATTTTTAAAACAGTTTTAATTTTCACATTGAGAATCAATATAACCACATATGGTGCAATTTTCTTTTCGCGATTAAGATAATAATTTCCATTTCCTGATTCTAAGCTTCTTTTCCTCGAAACTTTATTAAGTTGCCAACTTAGAAATTGAAAGAAAACAATGGTTTTTTTGGGTTTTTTTTTTCTTTTCAGTGCTTCTCAGAATATAACCAAAAAGTCTGTTTTGTTCCCATCAAGGTCACCTTTGCAAATTATTAACTTATGTCACTAGGTGACAACTCAATTGATCTGTTATTTCCAATATTTTGTTCAATATTAAGTCCATCAAAATTATAGATTAGTAAGCAGTGTCTGTCCCATTATCTTATTCATGTATATTTTGTCTCCTTAGCATTGGTATAGGCAAGCTGGATCAACATATTGACACCTCTTCACAGTTTCATTTACTCTGATCAGTTGCTTTTATTCTTCCCAAGTTTCTTCACTTCTTTCCAGCTATTCATCCATTCCCACCTGTTCATGTATAACAAAAGATACTCCATCACTCTCCGAAATCTATTTCCAGTTTTTTTTTTTCAATCAATCAATCAATCAATCAATCAATCAATCCACTTTGTATTTTTAGATAAACATTCAGTTTTGGAAATTCATCAGATTTTCACTGAATTTAGTTTTACATTTCAGCATATCTTCTGATATAGAAAGTTGTTGTTTTCAGTCTTCCATTTTTCTCTCTTGCATCGAAACACTATTTTGTAGGTGCTTAAAATACCATAATAGATGTACTTAAAATTTATACGAGACAAAAGTCAAAATAAAAGTTTTTATGATATTTAGATTTTAGTAGATGGATAAAACTTACTATCACTTAGAGGAAACAGAACATATAAAATATTCTGTTAAGCAAACTTTATACTGTAAAAGTGGTGTATACCAGCATAGAAGACTATTTCAAAATGTGACTCCTTAGCAAATGTTTACAAGGGAAATCCATGTCAAGAAGCCAAATTTCTAATATATTAATAATAATAATAATAGTAATAGGTGCATTGGGAACTTTTCCTAAAGATTTGAACAGATGCATAAAGGAAATAGGTATAAAACCCAGTTTAGTACAGCTATAGAAAACAGTGTTATTAGGGACAGCTAGGATACTTACAAGGGCTCTTGGCATCTAAGACTATTTATTGTAACCCAGTGTTAGGATTCCTTTCTTTTCCAACAGTTTAATCTGTTGAGTGTATATGAATAATAATAAACATAATAATAAATGTATCTCATACACTTTATATTGCACATCATTGTATTTTTCTTTCTTTTTTGTAGTTCCTGTACAACTAACTCTCCCCAAAACATCTCCGTACAGACATTTTCCCCACTTATAACTTTTCCCAATAATCTGTGGAGATGACATTAGCAGTTACTTCAGTAAACTCCAGTTTGGTATGTATTGTATTTTCTTTGGCTTTTTACCAATTTCACATGAAACATTTAAATTGGAAATGGAACTTATTTTATTTTCAACATTTCCAAATGAAATCCCATTTCTTGAGAAAATCAGTTTTCCTTCCTTTTTTCTTTTTTTTTTACCGCCCTTTTTTTAAAACCCTTTTCAATAAATATTCAGTGTTTTAGGGTGAACAAGGGCCTGTTTTGGGTTATGTATTCCTTTGAGATGTATTTCTACATTCTGTTAGTGTTCAGGGCACAGGTCACTTGACAGATTTTTGCACAGCTGGGATACTAAGAAGCAACAACTTTGATAGATCAGAACAACTTATATTATATAGCTACAATAACCTTGTGCATAAATATAAAAAGAATATTAGAACCTGATTATTTTGTGTGAACTCTACTTTATAGATAGTCAGGATATAATCAATAATTTCTATTTCAGCCTCTTCACTGATTATTCCTTTCATGTTGTTTTCTTTCTTTTTTCTTTTTTTTTTTCAACTTTTTAAACTTAGTTGCTCATTCTTATCTCTTAACAATCATCTTGGAAACAGTAAATATATCTCATCTCTCGTTTTCTTTCGTTTCTTTTTCCTTTCATGTTTTTACAACATTTTATTTCTAATCATTTGCAATTGAACTACAATCAATCTTCTAGCATTTGGCAATTTCTTCTTTCATCCCAGCAATTTGCAATATCATTGATTTCTTAGTGTTGTTTTCTTTCTTTTTCTTTTTTTTTGTACTTGGTACAGTAGTAGTTTAGTATCCTTTAATGATAGTAATTACTTAACTTATCTCGACATACTGACCCATGGAAATTTCTATTATTTTCCTTTTGGTGCTGCCAGTATTTTCTGCTATTATTCTTATGTGCCAAACTAAAAGAAAAAATGTCTATAATTGAGTACATTTCTTGCTATATGGTCAAGATATTGGTTCTAAATTACCAAATTGTTTATAGCGTGAACAGAATCTTCTAAGGAAAAAAATTAATATGAGAAACCATTAGCTAGTAGCCATCAAATAAAAATTTCAAAGTTTTGTTTTATCCTCTCATTAAAGTAACATTTATAATGTTCGGTTTGTGGAATTATGTCGAAAATCATGTCTATGAATCATTGTAGTTGTCGCGGTAGAAATTGTCTTATTGATATTATTGCAAACGAAATTTTACAAATTCAACAATCAATGCATTTATCGTGAACAACTATTGCACTGAATACAGCAGGTAAAAGTTCAATCCCCATCACCAACCACTTTGTTTTGTTGTTTTCATTAGGAACCACGTGGAAAGGAAAACAAACAGAACTGATAACGACGTTCTTTAATTTAACAAATGTACCGGGAATGTAATTAATATCAAACAAATGTTCTTTTTACCGCAAGCATAAACCTAACACCAATTGAAAGGTTCTTGGACTTTTGCAATGTCTTACCAGTGCCAACTAAAGAAAGTCTGTGACTATGCTGGAAGAATTATTGATCTCTAATCATAGATTAACCAGTCATCAATTACTATCTGACAATAGCATCTACCTTACTTTACTTAAGTGTCATAAAAATGTGGCAAAAATTCTAATTCGTATCTTGATTTTCTCACCAAAATTAAGTATCTGTTTGCTGAAAAGGTTAATTGGTTTAATTTCTTTTTATGTGACGAATAAACTAAAATTATTAGAAAATTAGCTTCCAGTCATATGACTGGTTTAGTGGGAGAGGAAAAAAAAATCAATAGTATTTCCCCATTTAGGATTGTCCAGGTCTATTACTACCATTCAATGATTTTACACGAGCTATAATAAGACCAAAATTTGTGATGCCGATGTTTCATTAATTGTTAATCTCCTTCTATAACATCTTTTATCTGCTTCCATCTATGGTTTTTGCAATCAGAAATGTCTAGATGCATGAAAACTGGATTATTACAGTTCCTAACAACAAAAGTAGACATTCAGAAAGATAATTACGTCCCCAATTCACAGAGTTTGATCAGTCTATAGAAATTCTCTGAGATTATCATATTATCTTTGCCAATTTTCTTTGGCCAATAATGAGAATGTAATTTCCAATAGAAAAAAAAAACCTCTGAATGCAAGAGAACACTCCTGCTATAATTTTTCAACATCTTACTAAGAAAACCACACACAAATATGTGTGTGTGTGTGCATGTGATAAGATAAAAATGGTGTAGAGAAAATGCCAAACGGAAATGATTATCCATTTCGATGTAGAATATTCTAGAAACTATCTCACATTTAATGTAGGATTGCTAAAAGTTGCTATTCCATATAAAAAGCACCTACGATGCAATCGGTTTTCTTTGTTTTAACTTATGTACGCATATATCGATATCAATCTGGTTACCTCTCTGTATATGTGTGTGTGTATGTGGGTATATAAATATATATATATACATGCATACACACACACATATATATAACCTTATATATTCACACAAACACATGCATACATGTGTATATATATATATATATATATATACATGTGTGTGTGTGTGTGTGTGTGAGTGCACACACACACACACTTCCTCAACTCATAAATAAATATCAGCAAAATAAAAAGAAATGTTTGAAAAATATTCCTATTACTTTGATACTGACTGCTTTGGTCAACAAACTGGAATATAAGAATTCTCCAACTTATGAAATGTGTTATTTTCTAAATAGTCTCTTGGAATGTTACCAAATATCCAAGAGAGAAAAAGAAAAAGAAAAAAAAAACGAGTGGAAATATATTATTATTCATTTCATTTTCCTATAAATATTTTATCTCAATCAGAATTCCAGTCAGAAATTTGCCAGATCTCAATAAATAGCTATTTATCTTGTTCAAACTCATCATACAGCAAAAATGTCATTGATACTTTCTTTAAATGTTAGCTGCTTAGATACATTCGAAATGGTTAGCCAGAAAATCTAAAACTATGTTTGATCAAATACTTTTCAAATCATGGATAGGGTTTCAAGTTGTTTCTTTTACTATTCTTTCATTTACACTTAACAACATTAAACTGCCATGTTAACGTGAAGTGAGATCTTCTCTTTACTGATTGGATGTATTTCTGAAACATATACTCGCACATAGAAATGTGAATGCATAGATGGATATGCGTAAGTGCTTAGTACCGGTTCTTACTGCCTTACCATTATTTCAAGTTGTTTTTCATGCATTTGGACTTGGAGATTTTTAGCAGACTCTTACATTAGGTGATGAAGCAAAATGCAAAAACACAAATGACATAATATAATCATCCTCTTTACATCATAACATGGCTGTGTGGTTAAGAAGTTTGATTTGCAGCCAAAGTGTTTTGAGTTCAGTCCCACAGCAGGGTGCCGTAGGTGTCTTGTACCATAGCTTTATACCCCTGAGTCAACCAAAACTTGTGAGTGGATTTGGTCTATGGAAATTCATAGAAGCCCATCACACACATGCATGCATAAGCACACACATATAAATAAGTGTTTGTGTCTCTGTCTTGACATCACTTGCTAATTGTAAACAAATACCATTGTCAAACAAGTGGTATCAATTGCTTACAGTGTTCTATGAAAACATGTCAGGTCATTGTGCTGTTTATATTCATAGGATTAGCTTAAATGTTTGCTTGCTGGGAAACAAGTGAGTGTTAGCAACAGGAAGAGCATCCAGCCAGCCAAAGAAAATCTGCCTCAATAAATTTGGTCTGACACATTTAAGCATAGAAAAGTGAGCATTAAAATGATGATGTTCTGGGGCTGTTTTTAACTCTATTTATTCTTCTATAAAACAAGATTCCATGTCTGTCGAAAAGAATAAGGCTTTCTCATTGGAATTTGGACAACAACCATAGATATATCATTTGCTGAATTTTAGAAAATTGATGCATATATTTACTGTTCCACTTTCAGGTTGTCCATAAATGTCCATCGTTATCATTGTTATTGTTAAGTCTCAAATTAGCTTTAAATAAGTTGGTCAATTCTAAAGGTATTCCTGTTATTGTCATTCCATCAATTCGTATACCTGTGACTTGCTTCTGCAATGAATCCATTTTATTAGAGTGGTCAAGTATGAGATGAGGGAGCTTTGTTTCCTATTACTAGCAAGTTACCCAACTATATAGATAGCCTCTTTGTCAGCTTCTTCAACCGTGCCACCAACTTTATATATAATGTTCATAGCCACAGGCCAGCAATTATTTCTATGACAGCAAAGGTTTTTTTTCTTTCTCCATTTTTACTCTCAGATGACTTTGTTGGATCTGTTTGTGTTTAGATCAAGTTTTGATTGCAATATTCTACTAATGTGTTTTTTTTTCTAATGAAAGATACACAAGTATTCTACATCAGTAGTGGTTCCGACACTTATTCCTAACCATTCTTTCCTATTGATGGCAGCATTCTATGCTGTTTCTATAGAAAAATCTCAGTTCAAAGGAACGTAATACTTTAATGGTATATTTGGAGAGTCGGTGATTATATAGTTGTCTCTTTTCTAGGAACTTGCACAGTTAACATATACACTTGTACACGGGGTGCTTAAGGCCTTCACTTGGTGTTTATGACAATACAAGTCTACATTAATATAACAAAAATTGAACCATATTGATTAATACTTGATATGTGAGAGCAGTATACAAAAAGTCCTTAATAATATACACACGTTTGTGTTTATACATATGTGTTGAGTGTACGTATGTATTTATGTGTGTATATATATGTGTGTAAATGCCTATATACATATATATAAGGTGGTGAGCAGGCAGAAACGTTAGCACGCCGATCGAAATGCTAAGCGGTATTTCTTTTGTTTTTATAGTCTGAGTTCAAATTCCGCTGAGGTTGACTTTGTCTTTCATCCTTTTGGGGACGATAAATTAAGTACCAGTTGCTTACTGGGGTCGATATAATCGACTGGCTCCTCCCTCAAAGATTTTGGGCCTTGTGCCTAGAGTAGAAAAATGTATACATATATGTGTGTGTATATATATATATATATATATATATATATATATATATATATATATATATATATATATAGCCAACCAAAACCTTGTGAATGGATTTGGTAGTTGGAAACTGAAGGAAGCCTATTGTATGTATATGTGTGTGTATGTATAGATAGCCAAAGTTGTAATTCTTATATAGATTTACAAAATGGAATAGCATATATATTTTAGCACTACATAATTAATTGTGCAAATTCTAATTAAACTCTACATCCAGAATCTAATAAATCTTCATCTATTCCAAGCCTACAACTGCAATATGTAGCAATGCAACTGTATTTTCAATTAATTCAACTGACAACTACAATGGCTCCATTAGTTCCATTGTAATAACGGGCAAAAACCTATAAAAATGTAATAACTTTTCAAATAAATCTATTTTCTAGGCAATAATAATTTTGAAAATTTGGATATTTTAAAGAATTCATGCAGTAGACGATTTTACAACTCAGTACTGTGACTAATTTTATTTATTTGTTTATTTTTGAACATTTCAAAGTAATTGATATGTGTTACCATAGTAACATAAACAATGTCACAGTGTGTTGAGCATTGAGTTGATATTGTCACTTAATCATGTGTTAATTATATTTTATATTGCAATTAGAGAACAATAATGCTTCTACTTCCATGTTTCCCACCCAATAGTCCAGTCACTGAGTCATGGCATTTCTGACAGCAATACCACTGACAAGGGAGTGTCTGTGACTCAATTCAGAGACCATGGGGTTGGGATGCAAATCTCTTATGACACAGTCACACCTGTGCCTATATTAAAGCAAATAATTATATTACAAACAAACAAACGAGATACTTGTCAAGTAACTACATTCTATATCCCAGAAATCTTATCACTTTCCTTTTTATTTATTTATTATTATTATTATTATTATTAAAGTAATGTTGTAGATGAATCTTTTAAAAGCATGCATGACACTGGTCTCATACTTAATGCAAGTAACGGTGATGTGAGCAATTCAAAGACTGTACTAAAAATGTATTTTATTTTAAAATCTAATATAAAATAGATATATTCTCACACTCTACTAGAATTAAAAAGAGTGATGTGAGAATAGCACAGAACATATTTTTACCATCTGTTGACTGAAAAACTAATTAACTTCAAATTTTACTTCTGAAGGATTTTTAGATAAGAATAGGTAAGAGTTTACGCCTGTTATCTCATACAAGTTAATGTATCACTTCACTTGACTTTAAAATTTAATTTAATCTCTGTTTTTTCAATCTCTGCAGATAAATTTTATAAATGGTTTATCTTCATTTATCCTGTGTCTTGTAGCTCGGATGACACATATATTTTGAGGAAAGAAAACAAAACAAAAATAAACTTAGTGTAAAAAGGAAGTAAGACAAAATAAAAAATATTAGAAGAGTAACAGTTTTGGTTTCCTGTAGTTACATTCTTTGTTTTTATAGAGACATGCATCTGTTGAATGGTTTTACAGGCGACTTCAGACAGTAACGAGTCACTTCTCTTATCCTTTAGACTGCGATGATTATGACTGTTATTTTTGAAAGATAACTCAACTAAGCTGAATGAAATTTCTTGCTAAAGAGGGTGGGAAACTTGTCTGTCTGTCTGTATGTGTCAGAGTAAATTGTTATCAAATTAATGAAAACAACACAAAATGGTTTCAAAATTTACTTTCTGTCTGAAGCATCAAGGGAATTGCAAGCCATTTTATCTTCCTATTGACTCATGATTCTGTTTCATGTAAAATATGTAGTACTCAATATCCACTTTTCTGTTAGTTATTAGCTTAACCAGTAGAGATTCTTGTCAACATTAATCAAATTACTTGATTTTTGTTTATTATCAGCTTCTCCAAACATCATTCATTTAATTCTTTCGTTACCATTGTCTCTCTTGAAATACACTGCCTGCAATTAAAGAAACGAGAAGGAATTTAATGAAATACTCTTGCCCTTTCAAAATTGGTGTTATCAAAATTTGATGAAAGGTTTCAGTTTCGATTGCCTTAGAAGTAGAACAGTCTCAGTCAGTTTGGCCTCAAAAGGATGAATCCTGAATGCCATCTTTGAAATAGCAAGAGAAATACTGTATTTAGAACTAATACTATTCAAAAATGAAGTTTTAAAAAATGGAATTTAATAATGTAATTATCTTTATAGATGTCATTATCATGCTGACTATATATATATATATATATATATATATATACATGATGGACCTTCCCGTTGGAAATGACATAGGAGTTTTCAACTTTTGTTGAATGACCAGCACAAATGGTTTGTTTATAGTGATCAAATGTATCTTCTGTACATTAATTCTCTGTCTCCATCCAATTGACATTGCTTGAATCAGTGCACAGTGTAGTAGTAGTAGTAGTAGTAGTAGTAGTAGTAGTAGTAGTAGTAGTAGAATCAGTGCACCGTGTGCCACATGTCAAGTGTTGCAGTGATTCCAGAGCAATGTGAGATGAAGTGTTTTACCCAAGAACACAATGTACCATCCGGTCTAGGAATTGAAACCACAATTGTGATTATG
Source organism: Octopus bimaculoides (assembly GCF_046866305.1). Taxonomy (NCBI): domain Eukaryota; kingdom Metazoa; phylum Mollusca; class Cephalopoda; order Octopoda; family Octopodidae; genus Octopus; species Octopus bimaculoides. The sequence continues at coordinate 2,298,252 of NC_142943.1, forward strand.
ACACGGTAACCACTGGACCAGTCGTCCTATATATATATATATATATATATATATCTTTTATCTGTTTCAGTCATGAGCCTGTGGCCATGCTGGGGCACTGCTTTGAGGAATTTTAGTCAAACAAATTGACCTCAGTACTATCATTTTTTTTAAGCATGGTACTTATTCTAGAAGTTTCTTTCGCCAGACTGCTAAGTTACAGGAATGAAAACACCAACATCGGTTGGTACTGGACGCCAATACACTTTTGCACACACACACATGTATATATATATACACACACACACAATTGGCTTCTTTCAGTTCTGTCTATGAAATTTACTTTCAAGGCTTTGGTCAGCCCATGACTATAGTAGAAGACAAGTGCCCATGGTATGATGCAGCAGCAACCATGTGCTGGGGAGCAAGCTTTTTACCACACAGCCACACCGACACCTACATTATATATATATATATATATATATATATATATATATATACACACACACACATGTTTCTTTAATAGAAACAATTCCTTGCATTTGACGGTTTCTTTTAAGATCAAGTTATTTCTTATCTCTGTCTCTAGTCTAGTTCCACACTTCATTTTAATATTTAACTGAAACTATACTGATTATTATTATGATTATCATCATCATCATCATTATTGTTATTATATATAATTTTTTTCTTTCTTTTTTTTTTTTTTTGCCAGAGAGTTATTAACACCATTTCATTGATTCTTTGTTGTTTGTAATGAGTTGCTGAAATTGACAATGCTGTCTTACTCAGCCATGTTAGTGATGATAATATTGAGACTGGAATCCATGTTCGTGGCCAATCAGTCGTGCTAGTATTCACAACTAACCTTAACGTCTTTGAACTTTCTAACCACAATTTACTGACAACAACACATCTAAAATGTAATTTATAATTTAAACGTTCAATTGAAGTTTTAAATCGGCAACTTTTATATCTGATATCAGCTTTGTGCAAGATTATATTAAATACAAGCACACTGTGTCATCATATAACTCTATTCCAGATTCCCGGGAGAGCTTTTATCACCTATATTTATTGAACTCACATTCATTCTTCTTTTCCTTATTATTATTATCATTACTACCACTACTACTAAACAGACAGGCTGGTAGAATTGTTACGGCATCAGACAAAGTGATTAGTGGCATGGCTTCTGACTTTGTTTTGAGTTCAAATGCCACTGGGATTGAATTTGCTTTTCATCCTTTTGGGGTCGATAAAATAAGTACCAGTTGAGTACTGGGGGTCAATGTAATTGATTTATCCCCTCCCCCAAATTTCAGGCCTTGTGCCTGTAGTAGAAAAAGTTATTATTATTATTATTGTTATTATTATTATTATTATTATTATTATTATTATTATTATTATTATTATTATTATGTTGCTATTGTTATTTTTATTTTGGTACATGAAAAATTTATATAACTTCAGTATGAAAAATGTCAAGCAGTAAATCTATTTTTGGTATAGTGTTCAGGTTTATTGAAATTTCATCAGAGAACGGTTAACAGGAATAATGTGGTTTGCATCTGCCTAAACATTTTCTAGCTGCTATCAGAAGCACTTTGGTTTCCACACATTTTGAAATCTTAAGCATCTCTTGAATTTTATTTTGGTTTACATTCAAAATTTTTGATTGTAAATATTTTCTAAAATATTTTGAAATTTTGATTATTTTTGTATTGCTGCTGTTCTTTAATGTGTGAAAAAGATATTACGAGAACTGTCAGGAATTTCGGGAGAGGAATATGAGACATTTACTCTTGGTAAATGAATTTAAGAAAACATGACTAAAAGCAAGTTTACACCTAATTTAGCAATTTCCACATGATCATACTTAATTACAATCTATTTATTATGCCTGTCAGGTTTAAACTGGAACACCATACGTGTACTGGGCAGGCAAAAAGAAGCTGCTAAATTCTGTCAAATGCAAGAAACACCTCAATAACATTATTAATGTTCATTTATAAATTTTACCTTATACAATTTTCTAATTCTGAACTGTTCTTTTGTGTGTTTAAATCATGAAGGTTAAGACAATATTTGCTTAATTATTCTCTTGCTAATTACTAATTTTTTAACTTTTATTTTATATCCTGAATCCTTAAATTAATTTCTGAAAGTTTGTTCCAAGATTCATTTGGTAGGATTGATTCTCATGCTTCAATTTTTTTTTCTATCTTGTAGGAACAAAAGCAAAGAGTTTTCAAAATACATGTGCAGAATCACACACACGCACACGCACACACACACATGCTTCACGCACACACACACCCACACACATGCACACACACACACACACACTATTGTATTTACGTACATATGCATTTTTTTCTCTTTTTGTTTTGTAGACCAGAGCTTACTTATACAAGGAAGTGAATACAATCACAAATAATCTTTGCAAGGCTTAAAATACGTGTGTGTGTGTATGTGTGTGTCTGTGTGTGCATTGGGTATTAAATCATACTTCATCCTTTTCCCTCCTTTTAAATAGCCTTGCATCTGTATGAAATGATCTGCCATGTTGTTTCCCACTTCTCACTATGTTAGCGGTAACCCCAGTAAACTTTAACAAATAATAAACCTAAACATTTGCACCAGTCTATACTCTCCCCTAAATACTGAATCTGCACAAGATGTATTTTTGCATACCAGTCATCCCTCTCCACACCACCGATATTATCCGAGGGAAAGGCAAAGGGGCTAATACAGCTTTCCACCAGTGCCGTCACAACTCATTTCTACAGCTGAGGGAATTGGAGCAACATGAAATAAACACAGCATAGTCCAGGAATTGAACTTACAGCCTCATGACTGTAAGCCTGATGCTCAACCCACTGAGCCATACACCTTCACATGTATATATATACATGTATATATATATATATATATATATATATATATATATATATATATATATATATATATATATGTGTGTGTGTGTGTCTTTGTTTGTTCTCCCACTCCCCCCACCTGACAATTGGTGTTATTGTGTTTATTTTCCTTTAACGTAGTAGTTCTGCAAAAAGTGATCGATAGAACAAGTACCAGGCTAAAAAAAAAATTTAAAAAAAAAAAAAAGAGGCAAATACCAGGGTCGAATTGTTTGACCAAAGAAACAAGTAAAATATAAGAAAATCTATAAAATACTTAAAAACCTTTCATTTTATAATCAATAATTCATTTATTTAATCATTTTTGCCAGTATTTCAATGAAATCAGCAATCTATCTTTTACTCCCCCCGCCTCTCCCCCTCATCATAGAAACCAAAATATTTCAAGACTCTACTTTCTCGGAAACATTTTCTAGGAGAGATTAACATCAAATGAGGATTTATTAGTATTATAGCTATTAAATTAAATTACACTCTAAGCTTTACATCTATGCCAGGTGTAGCAAATTTATCTGCAGGGATAACCACCTTTAATAACTCTACAGAGAAACATCTCTACTTCAAAGCATTCTCTACTGTTCACTGTGTAAGTTTATTTATTTATTACCTTTAATTTCCAGAGAGTCTTTTGAGAAAGTAACAAATAATAATTATATATATATCTTTTCATATATATACATGTATAAATATATATATATATATATATATATAAATATGAACAGATTGTCTTCCTAGTTTCTGGCTGTAGTATAACTGACATTTAAAAGTAGTTTTTGTTTAATAAGTTTCGAATTTCTGAAAGCATAACGGTTTAAACATGTGTCTATATTTTTTAACTTTTGCTTGTGTTTTATCAGTGGTTTAGAGGATTAGAAATTGATTAAGGAAAGTCTCAAGATTAGTATTTAGCTATGATACACCATTCTTTTTTTTTTTTTTTTTTCAGTTCCAGACAAATGCAGCAATGTATAGGGTACATAATTTTAGTAGATTTTGTAGCTTGATCATTACCCACAAGTGTGATTGGAGAGCTTGTGCTGTGTTTGTGCTTGTTGTTTTATTTGTGTACCTGTGTAGTCACCTGTCTAACTCTCGTGTCCTTGACCTAGAAGAACATTAATGATGTGACAGCTGGTTAGAGAGAGAGTGAGAGAGAGATGCACCAGGTGTCGACTGGTACTCACTTTTAGGTGACACCTTTGCAGTAACATGCAATTAAGTAGTTTAGGTATGATGTACTGCCTGGTCCAGAAACTGAACCCATGACCATACAACTGGCAACCCAACACTCTAACCACTGGGCCATGAGCCTTCACACATCAAATGTTGCTGGCAGAAAGACAGAGATGCATCACTGAGAAATAAATGAGAAATTGAATGGGTTGCAGTTATAGAAGTTTAACAGACAAAGACAGAGAGAAAAAGCAAATCTGGAAAATAATAGTAACAATGACAAAAAAGAAAACATTCTGCCACCATTTTTCTGGTGCCATATAATTGCTGTCCTCTGTAGAAACCATAACTAGTACTTGAATGTCGGAATAGTAAATTTAGTATCTAGAGTTAGATTTGTGCTTTGCTTGTAACTCTCTCTCTCTCTCTCTCGCTTTGTATGAGAATAAGAAGTACTGCACTGCAAAGGACATTCTCTCATTCTGGGAAGCTACTTATCTGATAGATATCTTATCTGATAGATATCTGGGTTCTATTTAGAAGCATATTGTATTTTTATGTGAAGCCACTTGTATAGAAAGAATACTCAGAGACCCACTTGAATGACAGCCAGTCTTAGTTGCCAGTGACAGGCAATCAGCAAAAGATTAAGTTCACAGAGAAGAGAACACTTAAGGTTTTTAAGAGGTGTCTCTACATTGTGTTTACTCTCTGATGTGTAATATCTCCTCACAAATCCATCATTACTTCACAACAATCTCTCCAGAACTAAGAACTCTGATAGAGGTTAAAACTATGACAATTTTCTTTTCATCTTCACAATCTATCGCATTACAACTCAATGCATATCAAAACGTTTTTTTTTTTGTTTTTTTTTTACATGAACAATTTCAATAAAAAAATGGGATAAATTGTGTAAATGTATTAATTTAAACAGAAGGAAATATTTCTTGATTTTTGTAGAAAACAGACGTTCTCTGTACTAAACAGTGCTAGACTAAATCTATTACTCACTCTAATAAGGGCCATTTGGGCTCTTAGAGGAATTTATCAGGGTCTACTTCAGGTCTCAATGCACCTATTATACGTCTCTCTTGTCAAGTAGTGGTGGTTAGAGGATACAGTGAGAAGTGGTTGTCAAGATTCTAGATCTTTCTCAGGCTCAGTCTCATGAGTGTTGTCTGGATAAGCTACCCTCATTTCTGACCCTTGTCCCCTGTCCAGTTTGGCTAAATAGAAGGGTTGAAGTAACAGCCTATAATTCATAGCTTCATTCTCATTCACCCCTCCCACTTATGTTTGCCAGCCCCCAATAATTGTACAAATGGAATTTTAACTGCTCCTTCTCCTTTCACAGAATCATCAAAAATGAAAGAAAAAGAAAAAACTATCTCCCGTCATTTTTACACTTTCTCTTAAATCCCTTACTCACTCAACCGCTTCTATTAAAAAAAAAAACCCCACAGAAAATGAAAGATCCAATGTAATATGAAATGTCTTCTATGGGTGAGTGGTTAAGTGATTTGCTAACTTAGTTAATTTTGTCAAGCTCCCTTTTCAGTTTGTAAAATAGAAATTGAAATGTAATAGAATGATTTAAAAGAAATTTAAAGTGCTTATGTGATAACTGTAAACCTACTTTGGGGTCACCTTGTATATATATATATATATATATATATATATATATATATATATATATGCACGCACACGCACACACACACATGCACCTATGTATATATATATGGGTGTACTTGCGAATATAAGTGTATATGCATTATATATTTATGTGTGTATTTATATTATGTGAGTGTATATATATATGTGCATGGTGGGAGAACACAGGCATGGGTGCATGGTAAGAGGCTTGCTTCCCAACCATGTAAATTTGCTTCAGTCCCACTGTGCTGCAATTTGGACAAGTGTTTACTGCAACAACCCCAGGCTGACTAAAGCCTTGTGAATGAATTAGGTAGACAGAAACTGAAAGAACACTGTTAAGTGCATGTGTGTGTATATGTGTTTGTACACACCCCACTACCACCACTTGACAACCAGCGTCTGTTTGTTTGCATAAAACAATATCTTAATACACCAAAATCTAACCCATGGGAGCCTAGAAGAATAAACATGAAGAAAAATGAACGTTTTTATTTCATATATATATATATATATATATATATATATATATATATATATATATATATATATATATATATATATATATATATATATATATACCAGAGTAATCACATAAATGCGAAACAAGGTGGAAAAAATAGTACTTGAATACCAGAGGTAGAGTAATATGCTTTATTAAAAAGCAGCAAAAATATCACAAAAACTGTTACTCAGAGTTTCATGTTTCCATTCGTCAGACAGTTTTGTTTAGAATCTAAACAAAACTGTCCGACGAATGGGAGCGTGAAACTCTGAGTAACAGTTTCTGTGATATTTTTGCTGCTTTTTACACGTAGATATATATAATACGTATGTATTTATATGACAGACTTTTTTCAGCTTCCATCTCCCAAATCCACACTCACAAGGCTTTAATTGGCCTGAGGCTGAAGTAGAAGACACTCACCCAAGGTGCCATGTGATAGGGCTGAACCAGAAACCATGTGGTTGGGAAGCAAACTTCTTAACACACAGCTATACCTGCATCTATATACACATACTATATATATATATATATATATATATATGTATATGTATATATATATATATATATATATATATATATATATATATATATATATATATATATATGTACATAGACACACTTACACATATACAGACAAACAGAGATGTCTGGATGAATTCATCGAAAGTTTCTCTTTTTCTTGTCATCATTTGAATTATTAAAGTTTAATTTCAAATGATAATTCATTGAATTGACTTTTGTTATTTTATGTTTTTCTGTTTTTATTTTCCATCTTAATTGTTCAATCCTGGTTCCCCTCCACCTCCCACGACCAAATACATTTACAGAAAAACAACCTCTAACTTTCTCTTATTGATCTTCTATTGAAATCAATCTAAGAGGATGAATTGACCATTTAACAGAGTTTGGTATCAATTTGACCTGAATCTATTGATCTAGTTAGTTCTTGTAGTTGGCAGTAACGCTATTAAACATCATTCATATAGCTTCACTCTGTTTCATGTTATGTAAACACTTACACCAATTAAATAAGCATTATCTTCTTCTGTCAACTTGCATCGTTCTCAATGTCTTCTGAAGCCAATAATAATGAGAGGTCTTGGGGGGAGGTGGGGGTTTCTGCTTCTCACAGAAATACTGTGGCCCATGGGCTTTATATTCCCAAGCAGCTCTCATAAGATTCATTCACAGTTCTGTCAATATCTCTAAAAAGCCTGGGAAACACAAATATTAGTTGATCCTGAGTACATGACTGGTACTTTATTTTGTTGACTCTGGGATGATGGAAGACAAAGATGGCCTCAGTGGGGCTGGAACTCAGAAGGTGAAATTCCAGAAGTTCAATTGATTGATATTTTTTAACTCACTTTATTACATGTGTAAAACTTCTCTCCAAGCACAACAATAATAGGCCATCCAATGGCTTATGAGTAGGTTGGTTAAAGGGAAACTGAAAATGGCTTGTCATGTGCATATATGAGTGTGCACGTGCACATGTGCATGCATGTGTATTGTTTTGACATTGCATGATAACTGTAAACAACTGCCACCATCACATCATTTGCAATTTTCTGTCAAAACATGTCCAGCCATTGAGTTGTTTTAATGTTGAAAGGACTCAGGCAGGTAAATATTACCTTACTTTCAAACTGGTGAGGGTTGGTGACAGGATGGGCACCCAGTCACAAAATATCAACCAAAACAAATTTCACATGACCCATGCAAGCATAGAGAATTGGACTCTAAAACAAGGATGATGATGTTAATGATGATGGCAAGCTCAAAACCATGTGGTTTTGAAAAGAAATCTCAACCACACAGCCATACATTTTTAGACATTTTTATTATTATTATTATTATTATTATTATTATTAGTATTTTCTATTAAGCAACCGTTTTCCCTTACCGAGAACCCAGTGACATATAAACAGCTTTCAATCAATCAATCAAACATTCAAAAGTATGACGTGTCATTCTGCTTTTCTTAATGGTTCACCATTAATGGTTAAAGGGAGATTTGAACTTACGATCACATGGTCGCTGCTCCATCAACTGACCCATGTGGCAATGTGTTTTAGGGATGTCTAGTTTAATTCTTTGATTTGTGTTCTTTTAAAATATTCTGCAACTTGAAGGATAGATTTCAAGTTCTCATTCCTTTACCATTAAGCAGGAAAAGTTAAAATGTGGAATACATGTGTTTGTGGGGCATTTATGGCTGTGCGTGCATGTGTGTGTGTGTGTGTGTGCACGCATACATGCATATATTCAATGGGTGTGTGTGTGTGTATGCATGTATGCACATGTGATAGATGACTACGTGCTTGCATATATGTGTGTAAACCTCAGAGAGGATATTTAATATATAGAAAGAAAGAGAGAGTGTGTTTGTGTGCATGGTGTGTGTGTGTGTGTGTGTGTGTGAGTGTGTGCGTATGTGTGACAAAGAGAAAGAGATTTTTAAGTGGAGAAGCTTGCTTACAGATGTAACGTATAATGGCATTGAAAGGTGAACATATCCTGATGGTAATGGTGGAACTAATGATGATGTTTGTTATGATGCTAATGATAGTGATGAGAATGATAGTAGTAATGAATGATTTGAGGGTAACGGTGACGGTAATGAAAATAACAATGATGTTGATGATGATGATGATGGTTGTGGTGTTAATGATTATGATGCTTGCAGTTAGTTGCCTCCCAGTAAGTTTGGCTCAAGAATCCAAGAAGATTCCCATTAACAAGATTCCGTCTGTAAATCATTTTAGCCAGATGAATATTGTTTTGCTCAATGGAAATTATTAGTCAATTTAGAAGACAGAGGCATGCATCTGTGTGTGTGTGAAAGAAAGAGAGACAGAGAGAGATAGACATGTATAGAAGACAGATAGATATGCAAAAGACAGATGTGGGAGTATCTATGAAAGGTAAATGTGAGTGTAAGGAGAAGAGATACATTTGGAAGAGACACTAATCTGTTTGGAAGACAGATATATGTGCGGAAGATAGTTAGAAATACAAAGTAAAGGGTGGAGCTTCTAGTTTCTTGACTTGTTATGAATAACAGTCAAAAACCCACCAATCAGAGTGTATCACCTTAATAATAATAATAATAATAATCCTTTCTGCTGGAATCAGAAGGCCTCAAATTTGGGGGAAGGGATTAAGTCGATTACATCGACTCCAGTGCATAACTGGTACTTATTTAATCGATCCCGAAAGGATGAAAGGCAAAGTCAACCCTGGTAGAATTTGAACTCAGAACATAGTGATAGATGAAATACCACTAAGCATTTCGCTCAGCATGCTACTGATTCTGACAGCTTGCCACCTTATAGATAATAATAATAATAATAATAATAATAATAATAATAATAATAATAATAATAATAATAATAATCATAATAATAATAATCATAATAATAATAAGTTGTTGTGGTAGTAATAGTAGTGAAATAATAATCCTTTCTATTATAGGCACAGGGCCTTAAATTTGGTGGGGAGGGGGCCAGTCAATTAGATCGACCCCAGTATGCAACTGGTACTTAATTTATTGACCCCCAAAAGGATGAAAGGCAAAGTGGACCTTGGCAGAATTTGAACTCAGAACGTAAACACAAATGAAATACCAGTAAGCATTCTGCCAGCTTTTGCTGTCTCAATAATAATAATAATAATAATAATAATAATAATAAAAGTAACATTAGCAACAAGGGCAATACTTGTTATATATAATGTATATGCATACATACACACACACATATATATATACACACATATGTTTTTGTATATGGTTGAAAGTATTTGTCCAACCCATGGTAGCATGGAAAAATAGACATACAATGAATGATGCACATACGTGTATGTATATATATATATATATCATCATCATTATATATATATAACATCTGCTTCAAAATACCCCACCCTCTCCATGCAAGTATGAGAAAATGGACGTTAAAATGATGACTATATATATGTGTGTGTATTAGGAAACAAACATACACATCCATACATGCATGTATATATATTCACAGTATGTGTGTGTGTGTGTATAAATTATGAGTATACATATAAAAACTGTGGCTAAGGTTTCTTTCATCTTCTACAAACATATCTCTAACCAACATTGCAGAGAAGCAAAACTATTCTGATGGGATTTACAGTATCAGGGGTGGTTAGAGTATGCTACCAGATATTGCTTCTGGTTTTAGGACTACAGGGAGAAAATGGAGAAGTGAAATGATAAGAGAAGATAATAGCAGAGGTGTGGTGGCCATGGAAGAAGGTGTAATATGGCAACAGCATTGATGATGTCGGCTGCGAGGCTAGTGGTGTAGCAGATGGTGGGGAGGGATAGACTACAAAAAGAAAAAGAAATCCTTTTTCTTTCTGTCTTAAATTACTGCCATGTTGTTTTGTTAAGTTTTATTTCAAGGACTTTAGAGACACATTTACGCATTTATTTCTTATTAATTTTCTTCAGCCCCCAATCTTATCTTTTTTCATTATTCCTATATATGATAGTATTTTATCCTATTAAAGTCACTCCTACAATATCTTAACTACTCTAACTACGCTAAACTTTCATCTCCTCCAACATTCGACAACCAGCTCATAATTGCTCCCTAGGAAAATAAGCATTAGAAAAATTTTTTTTTAATATGAATTTTTATGTTCACCTATTCCTAAATATTTACTATTATTCTTAAAATATTTACTAGTTTTCCTAGAAGAAGAAAAAGAAACCACATCAATTTATATTCCCCTTGATGTTTATATATAAATATATATATATATATCGCATGATGGGAAGGTTTATCAAGATTAAAAACTAGACAAGATAAATTTTTCTTGTAAATTTCAAAATTATTTAAGAATTAAGAGTCGAAGGATTTTGAGAAAGAAAAGGAAGAAAACAGGAAAAAATACCATCTTCATATAATGGAACAGTCCAAGTTGACAAAATGCTTATTAAGGATGTCTCATGCAGGTAACAGTTAAACTGAAATATTATTAAATATCACTAAAAACCAAATATACAGAGATATCTAGATTAAGAAAATGATATTCTTGTTGATTTTGTAAATGTATAAACTTAGATGTGTATCTTTTAATGCCTGACTGAAATCCTATCTTATAAGCCAAATGTATTTCATGAAAGACAACTTCATGTTTATTTACTGGGTCTTTTTTTTTTTTTCTCTCTAAATGTATTTTATCCATTAAGAAAATGTTTTGTTAGAATTTGAGTTAGAAACTTAAGATATATATATGTTATAAACTCACACACACAGCAACAATATATATAAACATATATGTATACACATACATATATATGTGCATATGTCAGTGAATACATACATACATACACACATATGTATGTATACATATATGTGTATGTATATGTGTACATGTATGGATATAAATGTTTATGTATTTGTATATATGTGTGTATGTGTGTATACATGTTTATGTATATAAATGTATATACGTGCATATGTACATACACACACACATGTATATAAATTTGCTTCTATCTAGGATGAAGCTATAGAATGAATGCTCTCATATTCACAATTACTAAATGTATGTATAATTGTCTTTTCAAAATTGCCAAAAAATAATTACACCAAATCTTGATAAATGCAAAAATGATTCCAGCAAAAGTGTGCTAGGAATATAATATTCTTACATAAAAATCGCTTTCATTACCAGAAAGTTTATTGTAGGGCAAGCTACATTACCAATTAGATATTCCAAATTTCTAAATTGATTTCATAAAAACCGATCGGTAATTTGTGTGTGTGCATGTTGTGTGCACATACGTACACCCACAATCATCTTAATGAATGCATGGGTGTGTGTGTATATATATATATATATATATATATATATATATATATATATATATACGCATATATATACATACACACATGTATATATGTGTGTGTTGAAAATGTTTGTATTATTTACATACTTTCAGTACCCAGACACTTAAATATATATGTATATATATACAGTATGTGTGTGTGTGTATACATACATACATGCACACACACATATATATATACTCCACTCTGTCAGGTGGTTGGTGTTAGGAAGGGCATCCTGCCATAAAAACCCTGCCAAAACAGACACAAAAGTCTGGTGTAAGCTCCTGCCAGGCTGGCTCCTGTTAGATCATCCAACCCATACCAACATGGAAGGCAGAAGATGGTGATGATGATAATACACACACATATGTATTATATATGTATATTCATGTATGTATGTTATAATACTAACTCTACCCCACAAGTGCCTTGGGTACTTTTTGGATTTGCAGACACCTTAGATGTTCCACTAAAGACACCCATTCTTTGTGTGTGTGTGTGTGTGTGTGTGTGTGTGTGTTTATGTTTATTTTATAATAAATAAACACACAGAAATGCAAACTGTCACGCATGCACACATGATGGAAGTGAACTAAAACTTGGTGGTGGCCACCCCTGATACTTGCTGTAAAGAAACTGAGGCAAGAGCAGGGAGAATGTACGTATCGTCTAAATACTCTGAGATGGACGTGTTACCACGAGAAGCAAATAAGTGGCACAAGCATAAGATGTGCCTCATGCAGTGTGCTGTTGATGTGATGCACTGTGCTGACACTGTGCACATCGCTGGCCCTACTTAACAAAACAACAATGCATGCAAAGTTCCGTGAATCTGTTCCCAAGTAAATAATTAGAGGAGTGTGACCAGACGAGCAAAGTTACAACATGGGAAGTGCACCAACAACAACATTGCCGCAGTATGACTCTTTTTCAGGATTCAATATGTATGATTTATGTTAACAAACCAAAAATCAACATCTGTTTTTAACAAGCAACACGTAACAGGGATAAGACGAAAGAAATATTTATTGAATGAAACACATGCACCATATTACCTTACTTAACTATTCATAAGCTCACCAAAACCGTAGCAAAGCCTGAAAGTTTTACAGATAATCATAGATCATTGATGTACCAAGATTATATTCAGAGATCCTTTCTCATACAACAGCTGTCACCTTGGCTACAAATCGGCCCATAATTCTCAGAAGACTTATATGGTCCTTTACCATCTTCAGTATTTCTGTGTTCCAGTACACAGCTATTAGAGAACTCTTCACCTCCTTGTGTAGAGACTGTTTTTGTGCAACTGGAATCTGTGGAACCCTCTTCATCAGGCTACATTGGGAAGGTTCCTAACTAGTTTAATCACAAATGACCCAAACTATGTAAAAAAAATGGGTAACAGATTACTTTGGATTACATGTAATCTGTAGCACTTATAAGTGCTCTATGTTACACACACAAATATATTCATCCAATAAATTTCATAAGTCAGAAAAAACTAACACTTGAATATTAGATAACAAGTAAGCATATTTTATGCAATACTATAAATTTAGTCGTGTGGCAGCTGCTTCAGCAACGCCTGATGATCGTTCATTTATCTCTCATCAGTTGGAAGGTTTTTCAACATGAAACTGTTCAGTAACATGAATTGACTGTTATGAGACTTATAATACTTTGTATGTGTGTGTGTGTTTATACTTACATATATAAAGATAGATATACATACACACATACATACATATATATATATATATACACACACACACACACACACACAGAGTATTATAGTCATTCATACATACACTCACAAACATACAGGCACGCACACACACACAAATATGTAATCTTTAATGTGTTTTTGTAATGAGTGAATGATACTGCCTAAGTAAAACATTTTTTAAAACTAATTTGGCCAGCATGGGACATTTGTATATAGTATTGCTATATGTATACACACACGTACATACATGTATATATTTCTTATCGTCTTTGTATAGTATGTCTATGTTTGTAATGAAAACAGAGCCATGCATAATGAGAATGTGATGGTATTTGTATATGAGTAAGTGCTTTGAGAATGAAACAATATCATGTGATAAATTGTAGTTATTCTACGTATGTGTGTGTTGTATACTCACTGTGTATATATATATATGCGTGTGTTATTCTATGTATGTGTGCCTGTATCCTGAATGCTAGTTAAAGCATGTCTTCATAGGTGCAGTATTTATAAAACTAATTTTTAAAATCTGTAATCACACCTCCTACAGTTCACATCTATTTAATATCTTCCTACCTTTCAACAATGAAATAGACTACATTATTAATATTTAATTAGTTTAATAATAAATACTTCCTTCTTTCAGGCAAAACATGAAATCCCACATATATTTCATCATTTATTTATAGTTAGTGGGTAAATTTTTTTTTTTTTTTTTCCATTAGTATTTCATGTGTTTTGTGTCTGCAAGATTGGTTGAGTTTATTGGAAAAATCATTTTTACTGTTGAAATGTTTTCCCATTATTGCTTACTAGATGCAGACGTGACTGTGTTAAGAAGTTATGCTTCCCATCCACATGGTTCCAAGTTCAATCCCACTGCATGACTCTTCTATTAAGGCCTTCAGCCAACAAAAGGTTTGTCAGTGGATTTTATATACACAAACTGAAAAAAACCCATCATATATATATATATATATATATATATATATATATATATTTCGTTTTGAGATTTGGTTTGCAAAATTCTTTATGTGAGTTCGAGTGTTGAAGCATATTCTGTTGCGTATGGGGAGAGTCATTCTCTTTTGGTGCCTTTTTATAGAATTACCCTGGGTTTCATGTCCATAAAGCGCTTAGCTTTATGGCGTGTCCTCAGATTCCAAAACCTGTTGGCTTAAGGCCTCTTTAGACTATGGAGGAGGAGGAGGAAAGGACTTTGCTACTAAATGTCAACAACGGGAGATTGTCTCCTTTTGGCTATTTCCTGAAATTGAAGCCCATTGGAAACCACAAGAAAACAGGGTCACTTGCAATCAATAACTGATGGAAGACAATCCCCTGTTGGTGATATTGAGTAGCAAGGTCCTTTCCTCCTCCATAGCCTAGAGAGGCCACTTATTTAATGTCTTTGTGTTTGTCCCCTTCACAACCTGACAACTGGTGTTGGTTTTTCTTACATTCTCATAACTTAGTGATACAGCAGAAGAGATTGATAGAATAAATACCAGACCTAAAATGTTAGCACTGGGATTGATTTATTTGACTAAACCTTTCAAGGCAGTGCTCCAGCATGGCTGCAGTCCAATGACTGAAACAAGATTATATATATATATGTATGTATGTATGTATATATATATATATATAAATATATATATATATACACATCATCATCATCATCATCCGGTTGCCATCCGGTTTCACCAGTCCTCAGTCAAATCGTCCAATCCATGCTAGCATGGAAAGCGGACGTTAAACGATGATGATGATATGTATGTATGTATGTATATATATATATACATATATATATATATATATTGGAAGGTTTGGAGGTGATGTACAGAAATTATATAGAAAAAAATTAAGGTACTCAGAAATTTGGATGTTTGTACATTTACAGATTTTTTATTAATGTCACATATTAAATAAAGCGCTTTTCACCTAGTCGTGTAGGATTTTCAAAAATCTGTAAATGTACAAACATCCAAATTTCTGAGTACCTTAATTTTTATATATATATATATATATATATATATATATATATATACATACATACACACACACACATTTATTGAATATTTGTGTGTGTGTGTGAGTATAAACACTCATACATATCACACAGATGTTTTCATGAACAACAGTAGTTAATTCGTTATTTCATTTCATGCTCAGCAGGTATTCTTCTGTGAAGAATCAGTGTAGCTCTTTAAGTCACTCTCTCTCTCTCTCTCTCTCTCATTGCTTCTAACAAATAGAATTCTGTCCACTACTAACAATGAAGCAAATATTTTTCGAATCTTTGCTTTCTTGTTTTCCTGATGTTTCTTTTCACCTTCAGCTATTCTCCTTAATCAAGGAGGGTCTCACATCAACTGAAGTATGGCACAGAAAAAGATATATATATATATATATATATTTTAATCTTGAAATATTCTTTTCTACTCTAGGCACAAAGCCCAAAATTTCTGGGGAGGGGGCCAATCAATTAGGTAAACCCCAGTATGCAACTAGTACTTAATTTATCGATCCCGAATGGATGAAAGGCAAAATCAACCTTGGTGGAATTTGAACTAAGAATGTAAAGACAGACATAATACTGCAAAGCATTTCGCCCAGCATGCTAACATTTCTTCCAGCCTGCCGCCTTTTTTATCTTGAAAGATTGAAGAATTAATGTTCATTCCATTTACCATTTTGGGATTTTATTCTGTTCCCTTTTTTCCTGTTTTGTTTTTTGTCTGTTTGTCCTTCAATATTTCATAAGAATTTAACACACCTTTAAGTTGTAATCATTTCGAAGAGAAAAAAATAAATGATGTCACTTGTGTTCCTGTGAATTTTTAGAAGGTTCTATTTTTATGGTTGGTCTCTCTGAAATGGCACCTCACTATACAATACATTACCATGTATCCTTTTGACCTGTTACAAATAGCAGTCAAGTATTGATCATATCACATCCTATTGTTTTAAAAATAGCCACATCCGACTACAGGCTACATATTTGTGTGTATGTTTGTATGTATATATGCATATATATATATAAGTATGCGTGTGTGTGTGTGTATACTGAAGCAGAAAACAGGAAAATTTCGGTATTTATCACATATGTTTCTTTATGTTATATAAAGCATACATGAAGAAAAACATGTTAGTTATCTTCTTTCAGCAAATCATCAGATAAAGAATTTAAATAAGATAAGCTTACCTTGGATTGAGCTATATACATACATATATATATATATATACATAGATACACTATATGAGGGAGTGCTGATAAGTTCCTGGCTTTGGGTAAAAGAAAATACAGAAGGATCACTTAATTATAATTTTATTCAAGATATTTCCCTCTCAAATTCACGCACTTATTGCAGCAGTCCTTCAGTTTTCCTAAGCAGGCCTCCAGCCATGCCTTCCGCAATACCCATAGAGCCTGGAATTCTTCAGAATATATATATATATATATCATCATCATCATCATCCTCATCATCATCATTGTGTAACGTCTGTCTTCCATGCATATATATATATATATATATATATATATATATATAGATAGATAGATAGACAGATATGCATATACATATATGTATATACACATGTATATACACTCATATATACACACACACACGTGTGTGTGTGTATATATGTGTGTATATGCTTGTATCATGTCTGAAAAAGTGGCATGTTCATTGTTAAACTATCTTTGATCATAGTTCTGCTTCATTTGATAACTGGAAAACAAAGATGGAACAGTCATGGCTGGACTGTCTTTTTATCATAGATCTTGGTTAATCAAAACAAACAACCAGAAGCAGTTAAATTGTCAGAATATGATTTAGCTCCCATCAGTATTTTCTGAGTGAGACTAAAGTAGACAGAGATGCAGCTTGATGCCAGGTGATGGAGTGCAAGCATAAAAGAAGCTTCTTGTTATGCAGGGGATACAGGCCTACTTTCATCCATAACATCATAATGCTGTGTTCGATTTTCAGTCAGGAATTGGCAGACTATTAAAGAATCTCTCTTACAAAATACTTTGTAGTATTTGTTGAAGCTGAGTTCAAATCCTACTGAGGTCAGATTTGCTTTTCATTCTTCTATGGGTCAACAAATAACCTAGTGAAGAGCCAGAGTTTTCAGAATCTCAAAATGAATGCTTCACAGTATTTGTCTTGGTTCCTCACCCTCTGATTTAAAACACATTATGGCCCTATTTAATTTGTTATCAAGGAAACTGAAAGAAGCCTGTCATATATATATATATATATATATATATATATATATATATATATATATATATATATATATATATATATGTGTGTGTGCGTGTGTGTGTGTGTGTGTGTGTGTTTGTTTCCTCCTCCACCATCGCTTGACAACTGATGTTGATGTGTTTATGTCCTTGTAACTTAACAGTTCAGCAAACGGGACTGAAAGAATAAGTACTAGGCTTACAAAGAATAAGTCCTGGAGTCGACTTGTTCAACTAAAGGCGGTGCTCCAGAATGGCCGTGGTCAAATGACTGAAACAAATACAAGAATAAAAGAATAATATATATATGTGTGTGTGTGTGCATTTTCTGTCCATTCTTTTAATGCTAGGATGGGTAAAGCAACTGCATATAAAAAGGCATTGTTTTTTTTACAGCTGAATGCCTTTCCTGCCACTAACCTTCACCAGATTCTGTAAGTGAGAGATTTCTCAATCCATTTATCTTCCAAAGAACAGAGGAAGCAGATGATTTGTTGAGAGGGAATTGCCAAGAATCAACATTGTTGTAGCTTAGAGCTTTCTTTCTCCAAAACACAGGATGTAAGAATTCTCTCTCTCTCTCTCTCTCTCTCTCTCTCTCTCTCTATCTCTCTCTCACACACACACACACACTTTTATATAAGGTGCCATAAAGACATTTTAGATTAGTAATTTCACAATAATATTTAATACTCTTAATCTCTTGTTTGCTCATGTAATAACTTTTCACACATAATGGGGAAAAAAATCACCTGTAAGGGAAAGAAATATAAAGATTATAATTAAGAAGCCATAGTCCTCAGTGTGTGTGAGTATATATACGTATACATATATATATATATATATATCCATTGATCAAATCTTACTCGCAAGGAAGCTGTAAAGAGAATCCATATTATTGAGTCAAACTTTCTTGCTTCTGGTCTCTGTTGTTACAAAAATTACACACACACACACACACACACACACACACACACATATATCAGCACACATGCATACATGATAAATATACGTATCTATAAAAAGATTGGAGAGTTTGTAGTGAAATTATTGACATAATTGAGATCTAAGTAAACCATTTCAGAATTTATTATTAAGTCTTGCTGTGTGTGTGTGTGTGTGTGTGTGTGTGTGTGTGTGTGTGAGATGAGTATTGTACAGTTTCTATCAATCAAATTCTCACAAGGCAGTGAGGGACCATTGTAGAAGATTCTTGCTTAGTAAAAATGAGCCCACAAACATGTAGCCCTGAGGCACACTTCTTAATCTCTCATCTATAACTTTACCATCCAATTAGATCTCTACTCATTGAATTCATTCATATCATAACAATATAAGATACAAATATAACTTTAGTCTGTAGCTATTAAAGCGGGGGAGATGGCAGAATTATCAGCATGCCAGACAAAAGGCTTAGCAACATTTTCTCCATCTTCATACTCTGAGTTCAAATTCCTGCAAGGTCGACTTTACCTTTCATCCTTTCAGGATCGATAAAATAAGTACTAGTTGAACACTGAGATGAATGCAATGAACTTGCTTCCTCCTCTAAATTTCAGGCCACGTGCCTTTAGCAGAAAGGATTATATGTCTGCCTGGTTACATTTGGCCTGAGGTTAGACATCAACATTATTGTTCACACACGTGTAATGAAAATTTATTTGAAGTGTGTGAGAAGTTAAATTAATTCCATACCATTTCCAGGTTTGCAGCGTTTAGGTTTGAAATAGTGAAGTGGGACAGAAATGATGAAGTAAATTAAATTTTGGTTTCTATTAGATATTTTTTTCACATAATTACTTCCTTTTTCATTTGTTCATGTTTGCATGGAAATGTAGAGCTGAGGTTATGTGGAATAAACTACTTTTGAGTAAAGTAGCAAATTTCTTGTTACCTAATTTTAATTTAGCAACAATCGAGAAATTCTTAAGATCTTATTGTAATGTTTTACTTCATAAATGCCATTTGTAAATAAATAAAAATAATTAAAATAACAATGAAAAAAAAACTGAAAAGACATAATTAGCTTTTTTAAGTGGAACTATACATATTAGAACCTGTATTAAAATCAGAGGCTGTATGTTGATCCTTTGAGTAACTCGCTGAAAACAAATATCATTGCAGAATATGTCAAGTATGTTTAAACATAGATCCACTTATGAGCTAGAATTGAAGGATATTGAAACCTGATACTCGAATATTTGTTTGCTTAGAGGCAAAAATGCAGTTGGCATCATGCCATGTGTTATTCTATTTGATTGTGTTTTTGCTTTTTAAGAGTTGCATAAACTTCATTAATGACTCTTTAGCCATTAACATAGCAAATCTTATTTAGTTACTTTTAACAATAATTCCTCGCATTTCTTTCTTCATTTTTTTTTTTAATGTCTGATGATGTTTCTTGCAGAAACTATTTTCAAAAATGGATAAATGAGAGAGTGTGGCATCATTTTATTATAAGATATAAATCTTATTCTGAATATAGTGAAGTAAAGTAAATTAGTTTATTTCTTCGGTTCCCGTCGGCTGTATGGCATCTCGATGAGTCATACAAAATAAGTTTGGTGATAATTTGGGAGGAATATTTCAAATTAATGAAAAACAAATAGTTCTAAGTAATGGCAAGGAATAAAATGATAGAATCCCCAAACCAGATAATTAAGGGGAAAAAATAAACATTAAGAAGAGGTTGGTGAATAGTATTTGAGATTGTAACAAAAGATTGACAAAATTGTTTAGAGAAGAGTTAAATTGAAGTAAAGAGCCTTTGCTGATGCTGTTAAATAGCCAACTCTGGTGGTTCTATTGACAAGATGTCTCAATAAGTAAGAAGTCTAAAAGCTGATGTTGTAATCCATTATTTCACTACTTAAACAACCTTCACTACAGTTCTAGTTTAACAATTTCAAAAGGAGGCGAATAAGTTAAATGGATCATAGCAATACTTGAGATCTGTTCAATAGAGAAGAGTTTTTACAATTTTAACTACAGCAACAGCATTTGTGTGAAAAGCAATTTAGGATAAAAGTAACTGTGAAGAAGTGAATTAAAATTTGGACTGTGGTGTGTGTGTGTGTGTGTGTGTGTGTGTGTGTGTGTAATTGATGGCAGAATCACTAATGTTTTAGCAATATTCTTTGTGCACAGAGATGAAACCTTGCAAAGACATGATGTTACCTTTCAACCTTCTGAGTTCATTGAAACAAAACCCCAGACATGTACAAGGATCAATTAAATTGATCCTTGTCTTCTCCAAAATTGGTGGCTTTTTACAGTTTCAAACCCTCCTAAGGTCTTTCATTCTTTCCATGCCTTTCCTCTGGGGCCAGTGGAGTACAAGACAAATACTGAAATTTAAGAGATCAACCACTGTTCTCACAACAAATTTAAGGTCTTATACTTATATTAGAAACATTTTCTTTTAGCACTGCACATGAGACATAACTTTAAGCATGTTCTGTACTGTTGGAACTTTTCAGCAAAATCAGATTTAGTGTGACTTGCCCAAACAAAGTGTTATTAATCGAATTGTTGAGTAAACACCCAGAAATATAAATGGCTAGCACCAGAATAAGTGAATTAATGAAAAGTAAAATTCCTGTGAGACACCATCCCTGTCTGATATAGTTTGTTGTCTTTCCCATCGACATGTGGTGCAAAATAACGATTTATGACATTTTTGGGAAAAGGATGTTCTGTTATTGAAATTGGCATTGAGTACAAACTTTATTATTCAAGCCATAAAGATACACACACACATACACACACCCACACCCACACATGTATATACATGCTGAGGAATGTATAGATATGTATAATTTACATATATATATACGCATGTGTATATATATATATATATATATATATACATGTGTATCTGTGTGTGTGTGTGTGTGTGTGTGTGTGTATATATATATATATATATATATATATATATATATATATATATATATATATATATATATATATGCATGTGTAAGTATGCATATCCGTCTGCATCATCACTTTTAACATCCCACTTTTCCATGCATGCATGTGTTAGACGGAATCCTTTGAGGCAGATTTTCCATGGCTGGATGCCCTTCCTGTCACCAACCCTCACCTGTTTCCAAGCCAGATAATATTTCCCTTGGGTGATACATATTTTAAATACAATGCTAGAAACGAACAACATCACTTGTATAGCATGTCAGAACAAGACAAGGCCACGCACACACACATACGACTTCTTTTAGTCTCCATCTGTTGGGACTCACAAATCTTTAGTCTGCCTGAGGCTATAATAGAAGCCACCAAAAATTCCACACAGAGAGATTGAATCCAAGAGTAAACGTTTGAAAAGCAAGCTTTGCAACCACACAACCACGCCTACACCTATCATACATGAATGTGAATACTTGTGTGTATGTTATGTTGTGCATGTACGTATGCATTGTGTATGTATGTGTGTGTAGCTATGTGGAAAGGAGTTGGCTTTCTAACCACATGGTTCTGGGTTCAGTCTCACTGCATGACACGTTGGGCAAGTGTCTTTGGCTGACCAAAACCTTGAGTTGATCTGGTAGATGGAAACTAAAAGAATCCCACTGCATAATCATACATATGCATGTGTGTTTGTACATGTGTATGTCTTTGTGTTTGTCCCCCCACCACTGTTTGACAACTGCTGTTGTTTTGTTTACACCCTATAACCTAGCAGTTCTGAAAAAACAACTGATAGAACAAGTACTAGGCATAAAAATAAGTACTGGGGTCAATTTGCTCCCTTAAAACCTAAAAGCATGGCTGCAGTCCAATGACTAAAACAAGTAAAAGATACACACACACACACACACACACACGTGATTCGTTTTGGTTATCTGCATTGCACCCAGCAAGATACACACAATGAATATATATCTTCTTTTCAGTAAACAATTTAAAATAATAGTTATGTCACACAAAAGCTCTCTGTGTTTTCTCTTATTCTACAGCTTCATGTTGAGAGATCTCTTCTCCCCAGTGAGTTGCAGCTCCAAGTGATAATTGCTATGATATCATTATCACCAGACCATCTAATGATAGCGCTCCACTCATTTACTGATTGTCTTCAACCATTTGTCAGTTTTGCGTCACTAATGTAACCATCTAACAGCTATAACTCAAAACCTAATTCTATAGATTTATATTTTCTTTCTCACTCCACACCTAATTCCTCTTTGTTTTTCTTTTCTTCCTTTCTTTCTCCCCCCCCCCCCCGGCGCCACCACCTTTCCACTCCTAGAACCATTTCTTTTTAAAGCACTGCTTTACCTCTCTTCCAACAATACTACATCGTAGTTCCAGTGTATCTTGTAGTGATGGTCTTCTTCGAACACAAAAAGGAGAAAAGCAATAACATATTCTTGTGGAACAATTCTTGTCATAAGCATTTTTTTTTCCTCTTCCATTTGAAATGTTGTTTCATTTTCACTTTCCTCGGCTATTGTTTTGGCCGTTTCTTTCTTTCATCGATCTTCTTTTCTAAATACAAGACTGTCTTTTACACACAACAATCTTTTTAGAGAGAAATAAGAAAATAAGAAATGAAATAAAAATATAAAAATTTTAAACTGTACATAAAATAGAAAATGGGGGAGAATGAAAATTAAAAATAATAATAATAATAATAATGATTACAAAGAATTCCAATCTAGTTATGTTTATAATAATCTTCTTAACAAGAGTTATGTGCAGCAAAGTGTAAAGATAGCGTAATAACTAAGAAGTCTTATATATGTTTATATACATACATGGATACACAAGATACGTATGTGTTCTTAATTATTAGCTCACTTTATACACATATTGTTTTCAAAAATGCAGTTAGAAGCTGCTGAATTCAAAAAGTTTCTATTTTCTTGTAAATAAAATCGTATTTATATAATATATTTGAAACAACCTTTGCAGCAGATTGTGTTTTAGCTCAATGTTTTCTTTATTCACTCAACTAATGTAGGAGACTATGCTATTTATTTCGCCACATTACAGCAAAGGAATGGCAAATATTACAGAATTAATTCTCAGTTTAACACCATCAATGGGCTCTTGGATATAGTGCCGTCTCTATTGTATGGGAATACAGGGTTATGGTGTAAGGACCCATGGGTCTAGAGACATGATGCTGATTTATGCTGTGTCACAAACGTAAGGGACCAATCAGTTGAGAAGACTATGCTTAGATGTCATCAGCAGAGTCGAGTCTGGCAGAAACGTTAGCATGCTGGGTGAAATGCTTAGAAGTATTTTGTCTGCCCCAATGTTCTAAGTTCAAATTTTGCTGAGGTCAACTTAGCCTTTCATCCTTTTAAGGGTCAATTAAATAAGTACTGGGGTCGATGTAATTGACTTAATTCCTTGTTTGTCCCTTCTCTGTTTAGCCCCCTGTGGGCAATAAGGAAATAAATGTATTCCAGTTGGATCTTTTATCTGGATAGAACTTCTTTACTTCCTCCCACGGCAGAGGGGTGGGGAGTGACCTTCATCTTCCGTCAGTTAAAGCAAATGAAAATGCCAAAAAACTAAAGCATTTGTATGTGTTGGTATAATTATGATATATGAAATAAGGAGCACTCTGTCGGTTATGACAACGAGGGGCCCAGCTGATATGATCAACGGAAAAGCTTACTCGTGAAATTAACGTGCAAGTGGCTGAGTACTCCACAGACACGTGTACCCTTAACGTAATTCTCATTGAGATTCAGCATGACACAGAGTGTGACAAGGCTGGCCCTTTGAAATACAGGTGCTACTCATTTTTTTTGCCAGCTGAGTGAACTGGAGCAACATGAAATAAAGTGTCTTGCTCAAGGACACAACACGTTGCCAGGAATTGAACTCATGACCTTACAATCATGAGCTGAATGCCCTAACCACTTAGCCACGCGCCTTCACATATGAAATAATGAACTTGTTGTATACAGTACTCAGGTGCACAACATTATGTCTGTTTGTGTGAGTGTGTGCATTAATACAGTATAGCTAATGAAACACAGTATTGGTCCATAGATCACCTTGATTTTTAATTTCATTACAGACGTTTTGTTATGTATTTGGGCAGGCAGTACACTTAATTATAAAAGCCTCCAGCAAATCTAGATGCCAAAAATAGGTTCCTATAAAAGACTGGTATCCTATCTCGACCGAGATTTATTTCGCATGTACTTAATGCTGTGAGATTTATTTCACGTGTACTTAAAGCTTTGAAACTGGAGCTTGGCACCAATCCTTAAAAAAACCACTTGCTGCTAAATGGTGCGTTGATATTCATATAAATGGCACAGGCTTGCCTCTATGGTTAAGAGGGCGGCCTCACAGTTATGGGGTTTCAGGTTCAGTCCCACTGTACAACATCTTAGTCGAGAATCTTCTGTTATAGCCCCGAGCAGACTAAAGCCTTGTGCGGTGGAAACTAATAGAAGCTCATTGTAAATATGTACATACTATACACACATATGCATTTGCTTTTATATATTCCGTATATGTATACACACACACACACACACACACTCGCACATGTGTGCACGCATCATATACCTATAGATTTGTATATGTATATATATATATATATATATGTATATATATATATATATATATATATATATATATATATATATATATATATATATATATATATATATATATATATTCATCTAATGTTTTTAACTGGCCAAGAAATTCATGCAGAGCATTGATCAAACTTTGATGCATGAAACTTGGTTCCTCAGTCACCTATGTAGCTTACTGCCAATTTAAAGTAATAACAAACTGTCATATATATATATATATATATATATATATATATATATATAAAGATCTGAAGAATGAAGTCGATCTCACATGAAGCTCTCCACTAAGACCATGGCTAACAGGAATAACTGTGGTCATGGTTAGGGTAAACTTTTGATTCATTCTGAAAATCTAAGCAATACAATGGTGGAGAGAATGTATATAACCAGAACAGATAAGAAAGGTGAGGTGAAAGAGTAGACGTGTATTCCATTTACTCTCTCACCTTGTTTCTCTTATATGTTCTGTTTCCACACGCACATACACACACACACACACATGGCCAAACAATTTGTGTGTGTGTGCTGTTGATATGATATTCAAAAAAATATGACATTGAAATGAAGTTATTTAATCCAAGTTTACTTGTTTAGAATTGATATCAAATCTTCTGTGTTTGCCTTCAAGACAGAAAGGTAAAGTACAGTGCATAAAAAAAGAAAGAAAAAGCACTTGTTAAGGAAATATAAAAAATACGCCAGCCTCACTGCTTCTGTAATGCTTTTACCAAAACATGATTGCTAACACATGACAGCAATGAAGAAACACTGCACTCAAAGACACATATGTCCATTTTAAAAGTGATATTTACTTTTTTCAAACCACACAACAAGAAAGTCTGATGCATAATTAAGGAAGAAGAAGAATAGACTTAATTAAAGCAATATGACTCATATACATTTTTGCTCAAAGGCAATTTGCATTGTGCCCTAAGCTTTCTTCTTAGTGGATATCACCGCCATCCAGTGTACCAGTTGACATTGCACAGGTCCACAGTATAAAACACATCAACAAACGGGGATTTAGCATCCCTTTATTTTCATCTCTGACATTTCATAACGTTAGCATTTATATTGTAGCTGACATCTTTGAGTCAATGATATAATCATTTAGACAGCAGTGCTTTCCTTAACAACAATATCACAGCAGTTTCATCATGAATGGTGACGAATGTATGCGTGTGTGTGTATGGTTGTCTGCATGTATGAGTGCGTGTGAATGTATGTATCAGTGTAGGCGTATGCTTTAGCAGATACATACACACACACACGTATGTATGTATTGAAAGAATGTGTATATCCTTTAGTGTGCATATATATGTATTAATGTAAGAATGTATGTGTGTGTGTGTGTGTGTATACATATATATATCTTTAACCTTTTACTTGTTCAGTCATTAGATTGTGGCCATACTGGAGCACTGCCTCTAAGAATTTTTAACTGAACAAATTGACCCCTGAGCTTATATTTATAAGCCTGGTACTTTTTCTATCAGTTTGTTTACTGCTAAGTTATGTGGGTGAAAACACACCCACACTGGTTGTCAAGCAGTGGGGGGGGGGATAACCCCCCCACACACACACACACATGGGTGCGTTTGTCAGTCTAAACCTGTTAGTAGTGATACAAGATGGTCTTGTGAAAGATCAAGTGAAAGTGAAACCTCTGCATGGTTGCTCAACATGCAGGAAATAGCAGTCAAATCTCTTCTGAGCTACACACCACTGTCTACACAAAGAAAGGATACATTATCAAACTTAGAAACCTTTAAACACAGGGATGGTCATGGCTGAACATCTTTATTACATAACGCTAAACAGTCTGTTTGTAATCTAAACAGTTTTAAATAATACATGTAACTTCTACTATAAATGTGTTGAGTGCCCTTTTCTTTCATTTGTACACTCACTCATATATACATACATGTGTGTGTGTGTGTAATAAAGACACACGTCAGATCAAAATTTAATGAGAATAATATTGTAATAAACAGAATTTGAAGATGTATAATTCTTCATTCTTCTTTATGAGGTTGTGATGATGCACTTCGTTTGCTGCACGAAAATCCACAGAAGCAAACTCAAGATTTACATCTTGAGTAAAAGACTGTGCAAACTTTGGTCGTAAACAATTTACGTGTTTCCAACCATTTGATGTGGTTAGCCAGATGTGGATTATATCAGAGTGTTAATACAGTCCCTATCAGGATTCCAAATCGCTATTCCTTTATGCTATACAAGGGGTTACGGAAAAATTCCTGGGTGTATCGCGAAAGGCCTGGTCGGAGGCCCAACTTCCTGAGTTCTTTTAAAGGGCTTAGAAAAACTGAAGAACTGCTGCAATGTGTGAATCTGAGAGAGGGGAATATGTTGAATAAAATCATAATTAACTGATCCTCCCATATTTTCTTTCACCCAAAGCCAGGAACTTTTTGCCCCCCCCCCCCGTATATATATATATATATATATATATATATATATATATATATATATATATATATATATATATATATATACATATATACATACACATGCATATATACAAGCACACACACATATATATATACAGATAGATAAATATATAATGTATTTATATATGTGTGTGTGTAAGTATATATTACACCAGCTTATTAAGATGGTAAAAGCTAACATTGTGTCACAATAACATTGTCAGTCACATAATGAAATTCTATAGTTAGCAGCTGCAGGAATTTTTAGTTCTCTAATCTATGGTATAATATGTCCGTCTTTCGGTACTTCAGAACAAAAAATCAAAGAGAAAATATTTTGCTTTGAGAAAGAAATCAACTAAATAAACATTCTGAGCACGTCATAGAATATATTGTGTGACATTAGATATTTGGACCATACTGAATAAATAGAGTTCTCCTATCAATTAATATATTCCTCATTGTCATCACCATCAATTTGACAACAATTCTTGATGCATTTTGATGCTCTACAGTACATCATATAATCAACAGGACAGCTGTGTCTCATATTTCCGGAATATTCAACCGTATCATTTCACGTCCACCTTTATCTTGTTTTATCATGAAAAATTTCAATCACTTTTCCTCCCACCAGGTGGCACTGGTATCTGCCATCCTTTACCCTGTATAATAATTATTCTACTAAACGAATAATTGACATCTCATAAATCATAGCCATGTCATTTGATCTATTTTTCCATTTACTGCAAACAGCCTGCGTAGCTCAGTTGGTGGAGCATCAGATTTTTACGTAATAAGTGACCTGAAGGTTCATGTGTTCAAGTCCCTCAACTGCTGTGCATAATCATTTAATGGCAGTGCCTCATCATAGCCACACTTTATGGGCTGAAACAAATAAAATAATGCTGCCTGACAAGAAGATGGAATGGTTGTTGCAAAAATGACTTTGGTCTTAGATACACTCAACCTATTCCAGAACTGTTTTGGGGGATAACAAACAATAACTACAACAACATCTATGCATCGGGGTATTTCTTTGTATCAGAAGATAAAAAACATCTGTGTTGATTAACAACTGTTTTGTGATTTTGATGAGTGAAAGGTAAGGTGGCAAAGCCAGGTATTTAATTAGTCTTCTTATACCATGAAACCTATTGAGTTGAAACATGAGAAAAAATAAGGATTACATGGGTTCATTGTGTGGCTGTATGGTAAGAAGCTTGCTTCCTAACCACAGCCTCTCAGGTTCAGTTTCATAGTGTGGCACCTTGGGCAAGTATCTTCTACTATAGCCTTGGAGGCTGGCCAAAGCCATGTTGAATGGGTTTGGTAGATGGAGACAGAAAGAAGTCCATCATATATATATATATATATATATATATATATATATATATATATATATATATATATATATATATATCTGTATGTATGCATGCATGTCATGCTTGAGAAGACCTGTTAAACCATGTGAAATCATAGTCATGGCTGATGTCAGTGTCACATAATTGGCACTTGTGCCAGTGGCACGTAAAAAGCATCTTTCGAGTGTTGGGCTTCATGAAGGCAATGTGGCTAATACTGATGCCACATAATTAGCACCTGTGCAGAGCTAATACCTGTGTCAGTGGCATGTAAAAAGCATCTTTTGAGTGTTGGACTTCACAGAGGCAATGACAAATGACAGAGACTTTTGGTAATATGCCATGCTTGAGTAGAAGACCCATGAAGCCAAGTGAAATCATCGTCGTGGCAGGTAGTGGTGTGACTGGAGTCTGGTGCAGCCTTCCAGTGTGCCAGTCCAGTCAAGCCATCCAACCCATGCCAGCAAGGACAGTGGACGTTAAATGATGATGATGATATAGTTGCATGCCTGTGTGTGTCTTCCTGACTATGTTTGACCACCACCCACCCACCACCACCACCATTGTTTGACAACTGGTGTTGGTGTGTTTACATCTCTGTAACTTAGTGGTTCAGCAAACAAGACCAACAGAATAAGTACCAGGTTTTAGATAATACCAGGGTCGATTTACTGGACTCAAAATTCTTCAAAGCAGTGCCCCAGCATAGCCACAGTATAACGACTGAAACATGTGAAAGACAAGACATATATGAATGACTGATAGAATTCCCTTAATAACCCCTACCATTGTCTAAATTACAATCACCACATTCTTTGTTACCGTTCTAAAGATTGTATTCAGCATCATCATTGCAATGTTTCTACATCAATATTATTATTCTTTGGTTGTTTCTTCTAGATCTGTTGACTTATATTGCAGAAATTTCAATTTCTGTTGTTATTGATTCCCTATTAGCTGCTAAAAATCAATTCCCATTTCCTCAGATCTATATCAGTTCATTGCATGTGAATTCTAGAACTGCACTTTACTTCTGTCTTTGCTGAAATTACCAAACGCCACAGATTTACTGCAAGTATACCATGTGTAATATACTGCAAAATGTTATTCCCTTTTAATCTGTTTGACATGATATTACTAACCAAACATTGACACTGTCAGGTTGGAGGGAAATCCCTGAGGAGACATTCGACATATTACACAGAAACATGGTAGGAATTCACATTTACTTATTACTTTATCCGTCTTTTAGTTAGGGGAGAAAGCAGTGTTCCCAACCCTTTGGAAGGTCTTTGAAAGTGATGGAAGTGGGATCAGCATCGTGTAACCTGAGATCTGACTAAATGTTTGCAATGTAATCACTAGCATAACTGGGGGTAGTGGCGGTTCGCCCTGGGCTGCACTTTTAAAGAGGTGACACTTTTAAAGGGGTGGCACTTTTGGGTCTACTGTAGGCAGTATGTTTACTGTGGTGTCCAGGTGCAACAAATGGAAGGGCCGCCTTGGGCCACCTGCACAGTAGCTACACTAATGAATGTAATGAACTTCACTGAAGATATTACAAAGGCACCAGGTGATGGCGTTAAAGTGGTCTAACACCTGAATCAGCCAAGTCAGGATTTGAACTCAGAATGTAAAGAGCTGGAATAAATACTGCAAGGCATCACTTCTGACATTCATACAAGTCCACAAGCCAGCCAGCATAGACTGATAAGAGGTATTTTTTTTTTAACCCCCCAAAAATATGAAACACAAAGTTGACCTCATCACAATTTGAACTCAGAACCCCAAGCGTCAGGAAAAAAATACTGTGAGGTATTCTATTTAATATTAGTGAAGTTATCCATGTAATTCGTACACAAAAATTCATTAAATTCTAAAATCAACAGGCAAGGAAGATAATTTCTGGAAGCTCAATTGAAACTTGAAGTTTCGCCTTGCATGTTGATTTAGATTTTAAATACTGATGAGGGGAGATTTTGTTAAGTAATTGCATAGATAATTTCAGTTATGGTTTTTTTTTCAGCGCACCATATTAAGAAACTTTACTGTAGTAGTTCCCAAACTAATTTTTTTATGGAATCCTTATATAATATTTTTACCAATAATCACAGAACACTTACCTCTATTTGCAGACAACTCATTTCAGTTTAATAAAATATTAAATTTAGTAAAATATGTCTTAACATAAAAATTCCTTCATGGAAATATTGTTTTAATTTATTTTTATTAAATGACACCTTCTCTTGAAAAACCCTAGAATTTTTCTCAAAAACTCTGAGACTTTTGTAGAACCCATGATGAGAATGTTATTCTACTGTATATAAATAAATGAAATGCTCAACCAAAGTTTCAAGTAACTTTTTTAAATAATAAAAATATGTGGAGTGAATTAATCAGCTTTCTCCATTCATTGATAAATTAAGGTTGTGCTTTGAAATAAAAGTTACAAAGAATTATAATTTACGAAAAAGAAAAGGAAGAAGAAATTATGATGGGAGGTTTTAAATTAAACAGATATGCTTTAAAAGAAGTTTTGAATCAAGGAAGCAGGGGTGGTGGTCTTAGATGGACTGGACCCTGAAGCATTTGAGAAATACATTTATTTTCCTTATTTAAATGTAGTCAGAATGAATTTGTCCTCTACGACACAAGCTAAAGACAAAGCTATCTAGAAGTTGCTCCATTTGAAGAAGTAGAAGCAGGAATATTACAATTTAAGATTCTGGTGACTTAGTCAGTTTTTTGAAAGACAAATGAAAGTCTTTTATAATTACATTGTTACCTAATGATTACCATAGCAATTAAAAAATATCTATATAATATATACTTTCTATTTATACACACACACACACTTGCATATATATGATATATTTATATTATCTATTTATGATACATATATGTGTGTGTGTATATATATATATATATATATATATATATATATATATATATATATATATATATATATATATATATATATATATTCTATTCATAATATATATGTGTGTGTATATATGATATATATGATATATAACCTATTTATATAATGTATATATAATGACAAAAAATGTAATTACTCTCCAAAAATCCCAGCTGTGAGATAAGTTTTCGAAGAATACAGTTTTTTTTTTATTCATTAATTTTCCATTGATAATTTTGTTGATTCTTTTCAGAAATTAATTGAATTTCTCAGTTTTAAGAACTTAGTTTTAATTTATCATTTTTTGTTTATCTTTTGCCATAGAATTCTCATTTTCTATTTTCAATCTTGCATTAAAAAATATTTCAGAAAATATTCAAGATCCCATAGCACTAATCTCTTAGCCATTCTGATACTTTTAAGGATACTCTGGTTTTGATAGAAAATAATCAGGAGGTACAATGTCTTTTTGGTTTCATGAGAACATTGAGAATAAAAACCAACCAGGGTTGAGCTCTCCCAGTCTGGATGAGATTTTTCAAACGCCTTGTATTTTGCTTTTTCTTCAACCACTAGCATATTACAGTAACAATACAACATGTATGTGATTACTTGGTTCGCTAGAAATAGCCGCCAAATATTCTGTCAATCAAACCTACCTTAGATGCGAGTGAAGCCGTGTGGTGATAAAGTTTGTTTCATGATAATGTGGGTTTCAGTTTGATCATCCCACTACACAGTAACGTGGACAAGTGGCTTCTGCATGTGGACGGAATTTGTTAGATGAAAACTATGTAGAAGGCCATTTATACACACACACACACACACATCAACTCCACTCCTGAGCTGCCTGACAGTGAGACTTGAACCTAAAACTACATGGTTGGGTAGCAAACTTACTAACTCTGCAACTATTAGTATATGGTCATCTTTGACATACTAAATGGCAAAGTAGTCAGTCTAGACTTAATCAGTCAGGGCTAGCATGAGACTAGACAGCAACAACAACAACAACAACAACTTATTTTTTAAAAATAATCAGTAGAAACCTTATTCAAAAAGAATAAAAAATACAATCTCCTGATTTTAATCCCTGACAGAAATTTGGGAAGAAATGAAAAGAAGAGGAATTAGGGAACCATTCCATGAAGAATATAACAAACATTTGTTTTTATTTTTAATGAGTTTTGTTCAAATGATTAAATGATACAATCAATTCTTAATATCTTTAAAAGCAAATTCTTCTTTTCAATTACAACAACAATACAAAAATGGAAAGAAGAATTTGAAAAAAAAAATTGTTTAAGCCTGTGACAAATATCTCAACTTTAGAGGAATGTTTTATAAAACGCATAAAATAATAAATAAATGTGTAATCTTGCTTATTCAGTTGTTTTTCTATTGTTAAAAGAAGGTAACATGTGGTTGGTTGGTTGTTTATTGACAGGTTGACATGGGCAGCAGACATTGGAGGCGGTGAGGGGGGGGGAGGAAACTTCAAAGGAGCAGATAAACAATAACAATAAACAGTGAAAAGCACAAAAACAATGAAAACATCATGAAAACAAAACATGTATCCAGCTATTGAGAAAAGAAATGAGGGAGGAGAGTGAGAGAGAAGGAGATGAAATTGAATGGGAAATAAGAGAGAGGGTGTTGGGGGTGGAGTGAGAACAACTGATTGATTGGTTACAAGTGTACAGTGAAATCAAAATAATCTACTGGAGTGACTAAGATTACCATAATGACCTAATTTAGCATTAGCTAAATTGTTTTTAGTTGTTATTAGAATGCGCACGTGTGTGTGTGTGTGTGTGTGTGTGTGTCTGTAATACAAAGGTACAAATAATGGTCATTACATATTCATTATTGTAGGAAATTTGACTTAAAGCTGTTTCTGATAATCATTATGGGTTCATTCATTAATCGGTTCACTCAATCAGTCCATTGATTGGTTGAGAAGAGTTGATCAACTTTAAAGAACTAATACTATGTGTGTGTGTGGGTGTGTGTGTGTGTGTGTGTGTGTGTGTGTGTATATATATATATATATATATATATATATATATATATATATGTATGTATATGTATATGTATGTATATGTATATACACACACACACACACTGATGTTTATGTAAATACATACATATAAATGAAATCAGCATATGATTTCTACAGTGATCTTATCATCTGACAAGGCGAGTTGAGTTTAACCCAAGGCGCCAGTGAGAGCCACTGATGAACATGAATGAAAATGTGAAATCACTGGTGATCTGGCTATAGCCATTGCTTAGGGAGCTTGCCTCCCATGTTAATAAATAAGATGGTGCTTATTGTGGCTCTGAGTGGTTTTGACTCTTATTTCTAGCAATACTGGTGCTGGATAGCACCTTCAGTTACTTTAGTGACGTATATAGTTTTGACTTTCAGTTGAAAAATTGCTAACAAGCCAGCCTTATTATTTATATGTATATA
>NC_142943.1:2338159-2430659 GCF_046866305.1 Octopus bimaculoides
TATCCATTCCCGTGCAATTTGATTGATTTCCACTGTTTGGTGAAGGAATCTTTGCTTCCTTTTGTCTTCTCATCTTGATTCTTTTGTCATTCCAATTTTATCTATTCATTTATTTATTCATTTATTATTATTATTATTATTATTATTATTTGGTATTTATTTGTTTATTGCATGTAAACATGAAAGCAGAGTAGGTAAGATGTGTATTTAGAGAAATAAAGGAGAGAGAAAAGAAGAAAAGAAAACTCATGTAAATTGAAGGACATAAGTGAGTTGAAGAGTGAAAGAGTGGAAACATGCCAGAAGGAAAGAGGAAGAGAGTGAAGGACATCGATGGATGAGGAGGAGGAGGAGGAGGAGGAGGAGTAAGAGTGGAAAAAGAAAGAAAAAGAAGAGCAATGACAACCATAACCATGAATGGGTTTTCTTCTTTTTTTTCCCTTTCCCTTAGAGTAGAAATGTATACACCACAGCATGAAGATTATCCATTAACACCAAGATGCCACTAGACAGTCGCAGAATCTGACCTGGAAGAAAATAAAACAAACATAAACCAAAGACCCTCCAAAAATATTGATAAAAATTTCAGATGAAAAATATGGAACAAAAATGCCCCTGAAATGGAGGAGAATTGATGGTGTCGAGCCATACATTTTAGCGTTAAGCCTCTGGATTTCTGATTGGTTAAATGGATGAGTTTGTAGACATTTAAGCTTACTTGAACATGTGTCTGTGTGTATGTATCCATCTATATATGTTTATCTATCTATCTGTTTATCTCTCTCTCTCTCTCTGTAGATATATACACCCTGTGTATATATATATATATATATATATATATATATATATATATATATATATATATATATATATATATATAAATATATATAAATATATAATTATAAACAAGGGCAAAAGTAAAGAAAAATTTTCTATTGCCCTTATTTAT
Organism: Octopus bimaculoides; assembly: GCF_046866305.1. Classification (NCBI taxonomy): domain Eukaryota; kingdom Metazoa; phylum Mollusca; class Cephalopoda; order Octopoda; family Octopodidae; genus Octopus; species Octopus bimaculoides. The sequence continues at coordinate 2,339,109 of NC_142943.1, forward strand.
AATTGTTTATAATTTTCGCCTTTAAAGGTATTTTAATATGCTGGCCACTTTGATGAATTTTTGGGAAAACAATTTTATCCTATACTAGAGGTATATATATATATATATATATATATATATATATATATATATATATATATATATATATATATATATATGCATGTATATAAATCTACACACACATGCAGAGATATGTAAATAAATGTAGAAAGATCGAGAGGGACTTGTAGCATGGAAAGGACCCCTCCCCTCCAAATGTAACCTGGTGTGATGTTGAGTCCTAGACATTGTAAAGGCACAGTAAATGAGTTGGGTTAGGGTGTATATTAGAATTGGTCACTAGGTTTTTATTGTGGAACTATAGAATTAATAATTAGTGTTTCACTGTGTGATGAACTGTTATTAGGTTAGGTTTCATTATAAGCAATAGATCAATGATTGTCGGTGGAATATTTATGTGTGGAGTGGGGTATGTTGTGTTGTAAAGAGGGTGGGGGATGTATGTAAAGCTGGCTGGGTGTATTGCATGAGTAATTATGTACACAACATAATGAATTATCCATTCATGGAAATATGCATATTTTAATAATTTTGTGTGCAACCATGAGTATATATATGTATATATATATATATATATATATATATATATATCAGCATACACGTATGTTTATGTATATATCTATGCATATATGTGTGTATGTGTACATGTACTGTCTGTGTGTATGTATATATACATATATATACCAACACACACAGTTATGAATATATGCATACAATACATACTTGTTTCCAAATAATAGGGTAATATTTCCCCATGGCCAGACGTGCATATGGAAGATTGTAAATGAAGGTCACCACTTGAAAGATTGTAGCAGAAATGTCATGTGATATCAAGGCAAGGAGACAGTACCACATACTCGCACACATACACACAAACGCACACACATATGTCATGGGATTTTCTTTCACTTTCCATCCACTGAATACACACGCAAAGCTTTGATCAACCTTGGACTATTGTAGAAAACACTTGTGTAAGGTACCACAGAGTGGGACTGAACTTGGAACCATGTGATTGAGAAGCAAACTTTTTACCATACAGCCATGCCTATATATATTAATATCTATCTATCTCTCTATCACTGTGCGTGTGTCTATATATATATATATATATATATATGTATATATATATGTATATATAATATGTAGAAACTCTGCCAGATCAAATTGCAGGCATCTGGTTTGCCAGTCCTTGGTCAAATTGTCCAACCTATGCCAGCATGGAAAGCGGATGTTAAATGATGATGATGATGATATATATCTATCTATCTATATATATATATATATATATATGTTTGTGTGTGTGTATACATATTTATACATGTACGTATGCATGTTTATGTATGTAAATATACATATATATATATATATATATATATATATATATATATATATATATATATATATATATATATAAATATCTATGAATGTATGTAAATATATATACACACACATACATATACATTTATAGATATATTTATATATAATTGAATTCTCTCTCTCTGTCTCGCTCTCTCTCTATATATATATGTATGTATGTATGTATGTATGTACGTACGTGTGTATATACACACACACAAATGTGCTTTATGTATTTAGGTGTGTAAATATATTTCTGTATGTTTACATTATAAATGAGCATATTCTATATGCATTTATCTATGTATATATATATATGTATGCATTCTACAAACCTATAAATGTGCATGACAATACACACACACACATGCGCGTATATAGTGGGACTTTCAAATATACCATTAAAAATAAAATCTACCATTCTTTATATCCCACTAGGTGGTTTTGTTTACAAAAACTCATGCGTACATATCAAAGCAATGAGATTTTTCTATTTACATGGTACAGTTTTTTTTCAAGTATGCTTATTTATTCGTTCGTGTTATGATTTCTGTTTGCTTTTTTCTTCTCTATTTTTCCTTTTTTTTTTGTTTTCTCTCATACATAGATATCTTTTCAAGAGTCATGAAAGATTTTTGAAAACCATATTCCATTTCATGATGCTTGCTGGTAAAGAATACTTGTGTGGAAAAATATAACAATAGGACGCTTTTATATGGAGAGGATATGTTGGTGTTACAAGACTAAAGTACTTTCAGAGAATATTTGAATTATTTTTATATTAGTGGAGGGGGAAAAATATATCTGTTACAATGCATTCATATATGAATGTATATGTGTATTTCTTTATGAATATATTATATACGATATATGGATATAATATAATATAGATAGATAGATAGACAGATATATGTATATATATACACACACACACACACATATATATAGATAGATAGATTAATATATATATATAGCCATATGCACCCACTGCGTGTAAGTGCTTATTTATGAATATATTTCATGTAATATGTATATGTGTGTGTGTATGAATGTCTGTATATATTACATGTGTATATTCATACATATTTATGACTGTATTTTGTATATATTAGGCTCCTTCACTCTCTTTTTCTGCAATATTTTCCATATTTTCTATCATGTACATTATATACATATAGACTCACATACACACACGCACATGTATAATACAGCTGCACACATACACATGTCCATTTGTTTCTTTTACATTTATTTTTCGATTCTGGCATGGGTTTGATAGGTACTTATTAAAAACAGTATTTTTTCCAGCCGGATGCTCTTTTTGTCACCAACTCTTACCCATGCAACAATTTTTGTTATAGTGTTTCCAGAGCATAGATCTTTAGGACATAACGACTGCCAGGACTGGAAATACGAGGTGACCATTTTGCCACTCACACCATCACCATCTCATGTGAGTGGTGCAAATGACAACTTTCACATGCACGCATACATACATCTGCATGTTTGTGTGAATGGAGAGAGAGAGAGTGTGTGTGTGTGTGTGTGTATAGAGAGTAGTGATGAATAATGATGCCATATCATGACCTGATGGAAAAGTCATGTTAAGATGTTTAAAATACTTACAAACTGTTACATTTGTTTTGTTTTGTTTTTCCTGACAGTGCTGTGTACTATAATTGGTGAGAGAGTTTCTTTGTACATAGAAGGCAAAGCTGCTGCTTCCAACGAAATATCTTAGATCCTGACAAACAAGTCAACAGAGTTAGCTGTATGACGATGATGACGATGATGATAAGATCGTTGCTGGTAATGGTAATAGTGCCTTGACTAGAGGAATGATTGTCAAGTGTAATGAAAGAAAGCCTTTTTCAATGTTTACGGAATCAATCTCTCTCAGTAATGACATACATAAAACTGTCTCTTCCTTGATATTTACAGACTTAGGTCTGTAAATATTGTTGGAATAATTAATTTACCTAACAGCAGCATAATAAGAAGTACCTGGCTCTAAATAGTTTATCTTCATTTACACTGGAATAAACTGAAGTAAACTAAGTTTGTTTTGCATGAAATTACATACAGTCTTTCAGTACAACAGCGACAAACCAATTTCACCCTGACTATATCTCACTTCTAACCAACACTATAACAATTGTAGTTTTAACGATTTGTTTAGAACAGAATCTAAAGGAAGATTTGAAGAGTTTGTGATGAGACCTTTATAAACTTTCTAGACTTTGAAAGCCACAAAACATGATTCTTTAAAACCCTCCCCAAACCATTCAACTGTTAGGAATTTCTCAAACAACACAAATCTATTAGAGACTTCAAATTCTGCATTCAATTCCCATTTTGGTTATAATGGGTGTATGTAGATTAAGCAGGAGTCAACTTGTCTGGGTATTTGACTTAACATCACCACATGGTTCTTGGTTGGTTTCCCAATGCTTCCTTTTGTTGAAAGCATTTTCATCACACCCCATTGCCTCTGTACCTATGTTTTACATCCTGGGTATTATAATGGCCACAACTATCTGACATGACCTGCAAAGGTCAAACACATGGAGCTTTGACCCCTGACAAACTTATCTTTGATCTTTACCTTTTGCCTTTTACTTGTTTCAGCCATTAGACTGTGGCCATGCTGGGGCAGCACTGCCTTGAAGAATTTTTAGTCAAATGAATTGACCCCACGACTTAGTTTTTTTTTTTTTTTAGTTATTTTTGTAAGCTTGGTACTTATTGTAATGGTCTCTCTTGCTCACCTGGGGCTAAATTACAGCAACATTCGTCCTAAACCAGGACTGCCATGTTATGTTAGCAAACAATCTTTACTCCAAAGTACTGTTGCTGAATATCTCACGTTGTGAGATTTAAAAATAGTCATTTTCTAATATATTGGTGTTATTGGATGAGACAACATGAGAGTGAGGATATAATGAAACTAATGGTGATGAGCGATTCCTAGCATCTTAGCTGCAGCTGACTGAGGAAGGTAAACGGTTAAAATATGAGTTTTATTTCCCATTGGAAAACAACGGAGAAAACCTTTTTTTAGTTCTGTGTTGTTCTCTGAACCCAGAATTACAATCTGCTAGTAGCAACAATTTCTACTCACATCGACAGTCGCACAACTGTGCTGCCATCTGCTGTGACTATTTTCTCTCACATCTGACTTAGTTCTCACTCTTTGCTAGTTTACTAAGATAACAGATGATTGACAAGACCAGTTGCTGTCTGTGGTCTGTCTTAGATGTGAATTTTCTATCTTTCAACCGAACTCTCTCATCTGATTTTCTCAAGATAAAAATCTTTCTGCTCAAGGAGAATGTGTTCTATACCACAACATAACAACAGCTCACCTTTCCACCAATAAAAGCAAAAACTATTTACTAGTCTCATTTTTTCTTTGTTTTATCCAAAACTATCCTCATATATATATATATATATATATATATATATATATATATATATATATATATATACATACACACACACACACACACACACATATGGATACATATTTACAGATTTATATATATGTGTGTGTCTATATTCTTACTAATGTACATGCATATTGCAATATACACACATTCCTATCACTTTATATGGTTTGCACACGTGTGTGAGTACACACACACACAAAATCTGTATGTGAACTAAAATCTTGAGGGTTAGAATCTGAAGATTTTGAATTATTTCTTTTCTGAGACATAGATATACGTTTCTCTCCCTCGCTACCCACTTTGTCTCTCTATCTTTCCCTCAATCTGTCTTTCCTCCCTCCTATTTTTTACATTTATAGTGGATTTAGTTGTGTATTTATGAATAATCAAGCTATCAGTGACATTGACTTTTAACATCTGGCATGGGTTTGATATGTCTGCAATATATACTCTCTCTCTCCCGTGATCTTTCATACTCAGCTTCATAGGTTTTTCATTGTGCTTTAGCTTTGGAACAGCATTTTCTATTTTGAAAACGTCTGTGTATGCATGACAGACAGACAGACACACACACACACACACACACAAATGCACAGAGTGGGGTTATGAAATTTCTCTAATAGGGAGTTTCTTCATGTTATCATTTACCAAATTTTCTGCTCCAAGGTTTTTTCTATCTATTTAGTCGAAAGACTTCGTGAGGTTTATCATACTCAAACTTGAAGTCCCTCATTCAGTATTTAATCCAATTAGTGACATAATATAATAATCTGCATAATGTGTTCATTATGTGAGTTTATTCTTATCTTGTTCATTAAAATGCATTTAGCTGTGAAGCTCATCACATGTGAATACTTGCACAAAACAACAGCTCTTTATCCCTGAACTTTCAAACAAGGCACACACTATAGATCTGCATGAAATGCAGGTAGTCACACTGTACATTCACTAATATGCTCCAAGGTATATATGGCCTGATGAAAGAAGCATTGTAAAAAGATATATTTTCATATATACACGTATGTGTGTGCGTGTGTGTGTGTGTGTGTCCATTTACTTATGTAATATTCGTTTTTCCATGTTAGCCCGGTTTCAGTTGGAATTGATTTTGAGGCAGAATTTTATAGCTGGATGCTGCTCTTCCAGTCACTAACCACCCCCCTCACCTGTTTGTCAGATAAGGGATTTTTTTTATATTCTTCACATCTTTGAAAGCAAACACACTGTCATAATGCCAACAAGAAATGTCAACATCAGCACAGTTCTACTCAAATGCCGATGGACAACATTCACAGACATTTAAGCATGTGCATACACACATATACACACGTATGTCGCTAATTAGATCACATAACTCTAGCCATATCTATCTACCCCTATTCTACCTATTTGTCTACTCTCAAACCAATCCATAGTGTTTAGACATTAGCTATTAAAGCTGCTAGAATTGGGACCTACATACACACACGTTTTTTGAGTACCTTATTATGTTTTCCAATACATAATTCCTGTACATCACCTCCAAACCTTCCAATATATATATATATATATATATATATATATATATATATATATATATATATATATATATACATATATATATATATATATATATATATATATACGTGTGTGTGTGTGTGTGTATGCATGTGTACGCACACAAACACACACATACTACACATATATACAAAGGAATTTGGTTGTCTTAGTCAGGCAGCAACAAATATACCTTCCACCTGATACCCACCTCTCCACACTTACACACACACTGGATCTACCCACATACCAACAACACAGTTGACATAACACTGAAGTGTTCCTGTAAACGAGATCTGCTTGAAATTTCGAGTGACCATTTAATGCGTTTTTAATGGTTTCTGCTCTGAATCTGTGACTTTCATTCAATAAAGTTTGGATGCAGATTCATCAAACACGTCTGTAAAATGGCGAAACATTTGCAATACGTTACTAAGTTGGGAATTTCTCTGTGAATTAACAAGTTATTGGTATGCAGAGCAGTTTTACTAGACTACAACAAAAATAGTATATACTTACTGACATGGCTGTGTGATTAAGATGTTTCTATTGTAATCACGTAGGTCTGGGTTCAGTTCTGCTGCATGGTGCTTGGGCAAGTCTCTTCTACCAAAACTTTGATTTGACCAGTAGTTAGTGGATGGAAATTGTATTGAAGACCATTAAATATGTGTGTGTGTGTCAAAGTGAGGTTATTGTTTTAAAGGTGTTTTAAGAATAACAACAGTCTCAATCAACACAAAAGTTACTACACACACACACACACACACACATATATATATATATATATATATATATATATATATATATATATATATATATATATATATATATATGTACACATATATATGCACCCAATATTTATTTTTGACAAAGAACCTGTAAACAATAAGTGTAATTACCTGAAAAAGAGAGATACTGATTATGTATGTAATTACCTTGATAGTATATAACTTCCATTCAATTTGCCTTGGAAACATATGCAGTATGTATCTACCATCTCCATTCCCTCTAAACGCATAAATGTATTTAATTATGTTTGTTTTTATGAGAAGTTATATATAAAGACAGTTTAACATTAAACTGAAGGATTTCTCAATACTAATAATAATACAGGCATACTTATTTAAATTTTACAAATCATGATTTACAGTAACTTTGAAGTTTCGCTTGCTTGAAACTTCATCACTGCTAAGTTTTTCCTAATAAAAATTGATATATATGTATTTGTTTCTGTTTTTGTGTATGTGTGTGTGTTTATAATATATTTATGTAGTATGTGTGCTGATATATATATGTCTAAAAAATAACCCCAGTGGTGTGTACCTTCCTGTCTCCTAACTTAGCGGCTCAACATATATCATGTATAGAATTATATAATAGGCTATGATTTAAAAAAATCCTTGGAGTTGATATGAAAGACTAAAATCTTTGTTGGTACTGCACCGGAATGACCACATTTCCATATCTAATCTCAGTCAATATTGTTGAAAGACTAAAACAAAAGGTTCTTCATATTTGATTACTGCTTACCATTTACTGTTTATATATGTATAGAATGAATTAAATTTTGATGTGTGTGTAATCAGTGAATGATAACACCAAAGAAATTTCTCTGTTCTTGTTTAATTTGCTGATATTACAAAGATATCCCTGTCACCAAATCTCCCTGGTGCCATTTAGCTAATTACCACAGCAATTCCTGAATATATGAACAACAAACCTGCACTGAGGCCGGGGTGACATAGCTGTAATGTCAAGTGAACTCTGATACTGTATCTCTTAAATTTACATCAGAGAATCTCTAAAATGGACCCCAGTGATGATGATACACAGGACCAACTGCCACAAAGTGATTAGATTTTAGGTGCGGCTCACACATGAATATCTCAAGATACCCATGTAATTATATATATCTAACAACATTCAGAAATTCACTGAGATATGCTGGTATACAGTATCAATTAAATATTTCCACATGTATCAAGACCTACTCCTATCAAAATAAACATTTAACACCATACCATAACAGCTACTACTTTAATACTTTATGAAAACTACTGCCTTGCCACTCTAAAGTATAAATCTGCATAACAAAACATCTATGCATCTTCTGAGCCCTTTGAACTCTGAGTTCATGAATGCCATTTAGCCTACACATACCAGTCACTCCAGTTTCGATCACAGAGCATTAGTGGCCCTAATGTACTCCGGAGAGTATTATTGAAAGATATTGGCCATAGATGGTATGACAGTATCTTGCAGTATATTCATCTTACAAAACATCAATGCCATACTTGAAAACTGTTTCCCACTTCAAAAGTTTCCCTTTCATAACTTTGTCTCTGTTATTGGTACACAAATTTTATAGCTACATAACCAGAGGCCTAATAGTCTTAAATAAATGGTTCAACAATATTACATACAAATATAAAACACACACACACACACACATGAAGTGAAATTAATGAGAAAGAAACAGGAAATTATGTAATGAACACTTCATTAGCTTACAGCTGTTTCTGCTATACGATGCAATGCACTCCTTGTTGAGTGCATGTGTCCTTGGAGCTAAATATTAGTTATATGTCATGCACTTTGAATTGTGCTATACAACTGTGTGTTTGTGTGTGCATCTAAGTGCTTGTGTTTGTTCCCACCCTTTGACAACTGATTTCTTTATATCCTCTCAGCCTGGGGAAATGAGGGTGATAGAATATGCACCAGGTTTAATGGTAAACAGTATGTTTGGTTTAAGAGACAAACAAAAGCTGTCGAAGGAGGTGCTGCCCCATCATCACCTCAGCATGGCCTCAGTCCAGTGACTGATAGAAATAAAAGAATGACGGCAGAACTGATGTGATGTGTGACACTGTTAGGACTAATTATGTTGCCATGGTGATGATGTGATGGATAAAATAAAGTTTCAGGACATTGACCTTGAAAGACAAGTTCAAAAGTAAATGTAAGAAATTAATAGCGATGATGATGGTGGTGGTGGTGGTGGTAACTGATGGTGATGGTGGTGGTGATGGTCATGGTAATGGTGGCTGTGGTGGTAGTGGTGGTGGCTGTGGTGGCTGTGGTGGTAGTGGTGGTGAGCTTATTGTATGCAGTGCTCAAGTGCACTATAACTTTTTAGAAAAGGCTAAAAGAGGGAACAGGGAGAAGCAAAAAGTCAAGTAAAGAAAAACAGCAACGAAAGCAAAAGGTGTGTTTGCAGTAAAGAGAAAAAAAAGCAGAAAAAGTACAGCCAAGTGGACAGTGAAAGAGTCCTAAAGAGGAGGAAACGGTGCATGGGGGTAGGGCTGGAGAATTGCCGGAAGCATGGGAATTTGTAAGGAATATTCATGACATTGAGTAAATAATATCATGATGATGATGATGATGATGATGATAGTGGTGATGATGGTGAAGGTGGTGGTGGTGGTGGTGTTGACAATGGTATATGAAGAAAGTAGGTGAGTGTGAAACCTAGGTTTGCTTTTCCATTATTGCTTCTTATGTAAAGTCAAAGTTCTTTCTAGAAATGTAGGTAAGTGTATAAAAAAAAAAATAGAAAAAAGAAATCAAAATAAAAACTTCCATATGAAAATGTTTACCAAAAATATACATTTTCTCCAAAGTATATAGAGTATGCTTTTAGGAATATATTTATAGATCCCTTTTGACATCATTTGTCAATCTTAATAAAACAAATATAATTAAGCAGAACAGATTCAAGAGTATGCTCAACACAAATGTTGTCTTCAACTATTTCTTCCTTAATATTGAAGGCAGAATGGTGTTAATACATGAATCTTTCATTTCCCTGTCACACTTCTCCCACTCTCTCTCTCTCACTCTCTCCCATTCTCTGTTCCTCTCCCCCACCTATAGTTAGTAATTATTTACCATGTGCTTTAAATCTATTTCACTTAGAAGCCAACAGATACATATAACTCATAACTACCATTCAATCTGCCATGTCTGTTTTGTGGTTTTGCTTTTGATAAAATGCTTTGTGTAGTTTGTCTAAATGTATAAATTGAAGATGGCTATATTTATTTTACATACATTATGTTAGACACAGAGCTCGCATGGTCAGATATGAAACTTATAATGATTATGGTTCTTTTTTTTTGCTAGTGTGCTTTTAAATCCTCTGTGCATACATATATCTATACCTATATAGACAAATATATATACATGTACATAAATACAAATATACACAATAATACATAAACACACATGCACAGGTGTATATGTCTGTCAATGAATATGAAAGTGTGTTTGTTGCCATGTAAATAGTACCCCTATCACCACCAACTTAAAACACAATATTTCATTTGCCTTGCTTCCTATATAAAACTATTTTAAGGTAGGGCCATCCCCACCCCCTCAAGGGTAATAAAAGCAAATCTAAAAAAGAAATAAAAAGCAAGAACAGAGCCTTGTCGGTATGCAGCGCTTGAAGTGAACTGCATGGTACCACACCTTTCATGATTGCAGTTAATGGTTGAGTAAGAGCAGCAGCTGCTGGGTGCATGTGTTTCCAGAGAGTCGTAGAACTGTTTATGGAGGGACAGGGAAAGTATTTGATTGTCTTCCAGCCATAACAATAACAACAGCAACAGCCATTATCTTGGAACTGATTCTTGTAATAAATAAACCATTGGATGGTGATGTAATTTACCATTAATTAACTGTTGAAAATACATTATTGTAATTAATATTTATAATGATTAAGTTGAAGATTTTTATCTATTTTAAAAAAGATAATTGAGTATTTGAAAACTGAGGAATTTTGCAGAGTATCAAAGCCTATGCATAGAAGTATAGGTGCATGGTTTGTGTGGTCTCTAGTTCAGTCCTGTTGCACAGCACCTTGCTCTTGTGTCTTCTACTACAGCCTTAAAGGGGTCGGTGCCTTGTGAGAGAAACTGATCAACAGAAATGGCATTAAGAATCTTTGTGTGTATGTGAAAGAGAGAGAAAGGGGGAGGTAAATCTGGGCTGCTATTTCTAGCATGTTGAATGACCACATAGATGTAAAAATGTGGACGGAAGAATAGAATTTGTAGATAGTTATTCAATGAAGAAGGTTTTTCAGTAAAAGGTAGTGATTCGTCTTCATAAAAATATATTAGAGAATTTCTTTCACTTTCAGATAAAATTTTAATGTATGAAACCATCAACATTTACATATGTGACAGATGTTAGAAAAAGTAAACTAGGAAAAAGAAAGAAAAAGAAGAAAATATTAAAGAAACTGAAAGTAATTTGGGATTGTGATTTGACTTTGAACTGTAAAGGTGAGATGAAAGTGGACAATAATGGTCAGGGACAATTGAAATAGAGAACAATATCGGTAGAAGAAGAATGGCAGCATAGTGTATGTGTGCTAATTATCAAATAAATAGTGTGCTCATGATATGTATACATATATATATATATATATATATCAAACACACACACACACACACACATACATATATATATATATATATATATATATATATATATATATATATATATATATATATATATATATATATATTTGTAAGTAGGTGTAATGGCTTCATAGGATTTTATAGAAATTTGTTTCTTTTCTTTTTCTTTTGCCTTTCTTTTATTCCTGTGGAATACAAAGACATTTTTCAGGCTTGATGCCAACCGAAGCTTCATCTCTCCTACTTTTGACATTCTGTGATGATTCTAAATGAGCATCACCATCATTCAAGTGGTGTCGTTCTTTTCTAATCCTCTGTGGAAACATGTCTGGCCATGGGGAAATATTGCTTTCCTTGGAAACAGGTGAGGGTTGGTGACAGGAAGGGCATCCAATTGTAGAAAATCTGCCTCAATAAATTCCATCCAGCTTATGCAAGTACAAAAAAGGGGACATTAAAATTATGATGATTATATATATATATATATATATATATATATATATATATATATATATATATATATATAGGCACAGGAGTGGCTGTGTGGTAAGAAGTGTGCTACCCAACTACATGGTTCCAGGTTCAGTCTCACTGTGTGACATCTTGGGCAAGTGTCTTCTACTGTAGCCTTGAGCCAACCAAAGCCTTGTGAGTAAATTTGGTAGACAGAAACTGAAAGAAGCCCATTGTACATATCTATCTATCTATCTATCTATCACACACGCACACAGAGTAGACTCTATGTAATGGTTGGCATTAGGAAGGGTATCCACCCATAGAAACTATGCCAAAGCAGACAACTGGAGCACAATACAGCTCTTGGACCCTTCAGATCCTGTCAAACCGTCCAACCCATGCCAGCATGGAAGTTGGGCATTACATGATGATGGTGTTGGTGGTGATGATGATGATGGTTGTGCATTTCAATGATTAAGTTCTCCTTAGTTCCAGGAAATAGATATTTATTTGAAAGAATATCTTATAATATATTGTGGTTTGTTCCATTCATTGCACTTGAAGGTGGTTCTATGGAGACACAGCAATAAATATGTTTCATTTAATTATTTGAAATTATTAAAGAAAGGAAAGAAGAAAGAAAGAATTAAGCTTTGATGGGGGTGGTGGAAGGTTTGGAGAAGGGGAGTAAATGAGACACTTCAGGTGGAGGTGGGGGAGGAAGAATGGCAGAAGAGACAGGGGAGAGACTTTAAGTACAAAGACACTGTGAGATAAAAAGGAGGAGTATTGAGAGAGGGTGGGAGGAGACTAATAAGTCTCCTCCCACCCTCTCTCAATACTAACTATTGCTAATGCTTGTTTCAGTGTTCAACGAGTAGAGTCCAGTTGAATTAATTTAAAATTAATTTAAAATTTAAATTAACCAGTTTACTCTGTAGCTTGATAGTCAGAATAGACAAAAGATTGTTTATGGAAGAGAAAACAACCAGTTGGCTATTAACATACTTATTTAATGATATAATGAGTTCTTGTGGTGTTGGTGGACTGTGTGGTAAGAAGCTTGCTTCCTTACCACATGGTTTTAGGTTCAGTCCCACTGCATAGCACCTTGGCCAAGTGTCTTCTACTACAGCTGTGGGCAAACCAAAGCCTTGTGAGTGGATTTGGTAGATGGAAACTGAAAAAAGTCAGGCATATTTGTGTGTGTGTGTTGTGTGCGTGTCTGTGTATCTGTGTTTGTCTTCTACCACCACTTGACAACTGGTGTTGGTGTGTTTGTGTCACCTTGACTTATCGATTCAGTAAAAAAAAGACCAATAGAATATTTACTGGGCTTGAAAACTTAAAATCCTGGGGTTGATGCATTTGACTAAAAATCCTTCACGGCAGTGCTCCAGCATGGCCACAGTCTAATGACTGAGACAAGTAAGAAAGATAAAAAAACAAACGAACAAGCCAGAAACATGCAAAGTGTATGTGAGAGTGTTATCAACAAATGGTAATGTCCCTCCATTTAAAACTTTCATAACAGAGCAGATTTCGGAGAGTTGTAAAAATTTATAAATACACATTTTAAGTTTGATCAATGTTTCCATGAAGTCAAGAAAGCAGAGTTCAGCCTGTATTACATTATAAATAAATATATTGAAATTTTGTTGTGAGAGTACAATATCTGTAGGAATCAATTATTGATAACCTTTTGACTATTTATAAGTAGCGATCAATTGATGCGCAGGGAAAATCATCTTGAAGATTTCCATTGATGGCTTAAATCACTAAGTTTTAATATAAACAATCTTAAGGCTTGAAATGGGACACTAAACCAAAATTGCATTTAATGGCTTTAATAGAAAAAGGGAAATAATAATAATAATAATGATAATAATAATAATAATAATAATCAGCTTGGGACCGCTTGAATATTCTGGGTGGTGCTCGAAAAATAAGGGGTGTTACCTTAAGTTCATTACTGGTAGTACATCTCCAGTGTTAGAAGCTGTGCAAAGACAATAAAATAATGAAAATTATAATGGTTTCAAATTTTGGCACAAGGCCAGCAATTCTGACGGAGGGGATATGTTGATTATATCAACCCTAGTGTTTCACTAGTACTTATTTTATTGACTCCACCAAAAGGATGAAAGGCAAAATCGACCTCAGCGGAATTTGAACTCAGAACATAAAGACAGACGAAATGTCACTAAGCATTTTGCCCAGCATTCTAATGATTCTGCTAGCTTGCTGCCTTGATGATGATGATGATGATGATAACCCTTTCTACTACAGGCACAAGGCCCGAAATTTGGGGGAAGGGGGATAGTCAATTACATTGACCCCAGTGTTCCACTGGTACTTAATTTATTGACTCCAAAAAGGATGAAAGGCAAAGTTGACCTCAATGGAATTTGAATTCAGGATTTGAAACTGGAAGAAATGCCACAATGCATTTTGTCTGATGTGCTAATGATTCAGCCAGCTCACCACATTAGTAGTAGCAGTAGTAGTAGTAGTAGCAGTAGTATTAATAGTTGTAGTAGTAGTAGCAGTAGCAAGTTAATACTTCTATATAATATTAGCTGATATATTGGTTGGTTGATAATTCCAGTTAAGTTTTAACATCAATTGGAGAGAGTTGGAGAGAGAGAGAGAGGGAGAGAGAAACTAAAAGAGAGATAAAAGAGAGAGTCAACATAAGAGTTGCAGTATGAGTGCCATATGAATTTATGAAAAAAAAAAAAACACATTTTTTAATGAAATTTTGTAGAGATACGTTTCCGATGGAGTAGATTGTGGTTATGCTGATAAAATTTAGAAAACTAATAACATATTGGAAATATACAAATGAGAAACTTGTTTCATATAATTTTATTTTAAGGTAATAAATGGTTTCCTTTTGAGAATTAGTGAGCGTTTCATCATTTTAAAGCACCAAGAACTTTGATAAAAATGAAAGTTCAATTATTGTGTGTAAGCCATTTTTTCTGATAGTTGCCAAATGTCTAAAGTATACTTCCAAAGTTATCCATCATATGACAGGTAACACTCTAGTACATATATACATATATATATATATATATATATATATATATATATATATATATATATATATACATATATATATATATATATGATTAGAATGAGGAAAGGAAAAATTCAAATTGATGTTATGATTGTTCAGTAAACAAACATTTTTTATTCTACACTACCTACAGATATACAACACTCATCAGGTTCTTACATGAAGGGCTAATGAGGTGACAGCCTGAATTATAATTATCCCTTCAAATTGCATACATACACACACACACACACACACATATCTCTCTCTCTCCCCCTCTCTCTCTCCCCCTCTCTCTCTCTCTCCCCCCTCTCTCTCTCCCCCCCCTCTCTCTCTCCCCCCCCTCTCTCTCTCCCCCTCTCTCTCTCTCTCTCTATATATATATATATATATTAAGTGCATAAAGAATATATTCTCTTATGCTTAAAAACTGTAACCTTATACACACATGTGTGTGTGTGTGTGTGTGTGTGTGTGTGTGTGTATGATGCAAAAACATTTAAAGATTTTTTTTATAGAATCTCGTATAAAGTTCTTAACATTAAACATCTACAAATATATGATTTAAGACTGGAAAAATGAAGAAATCTACCATCTTTTACACACACACATATTATGTATGTGTATATGAGAGAAGCAGGATGGGGGGATTCATATAATTACACTGATATGTGTGTGTATGCACACACACATATGGGCAGATGTTTATAAAGCATGTGGTGTAGTTTTATGTACCTACACACATGTATTTATGTGTGTGTGTGTGTGTGTGCGTGTGTGTGTGTGCGTGCGCCCGTGCATGTCCGTGTTCATAAATGTCATTGATATAAAAGAACATGAAATAAGAATTGAAAGATTGGATTTAATAACAACAGCAAGAATTGAAATAATGAATGAATAGCGAAAGGATATTGAGGGAACAATGGAAGAGGGCTGGGAGAGAGGGGAGGGAGTTGGTGGTGGTGGTGGTGGAGTGAACTAGTTGCTGAGACAAAAATATAGTAGATAGGAAGTGAGGAGGGGTGAGTGGAAGTAAGAGGAAGGAAGGTATGATCTAGGGATGTAGTTGGTGGGTAGATAAATAAGGATGGGGCGGGAGGGTTAGACACAACTTTATTTACTAAGTTTATTGAGTAGAGATAGTGTTGAGTAAATATTGATGTATCTAAAATGTCCGAAGTATGTGACAGACTTCACAGCAAGGTGGGTGAATCATTATATCAACTGAAGGATTTGAGTGGTATTAAATTAATTGATCTGTAATGACGAAATCAACATTGGCAGGTCTTGAACTTTGAATGTGGAGGTACCTAGGGGGAGGGAGGGCAGGGGCAGTCCGCTCCAGGCAGCACTTTTAAAGGGGCACCACTGTTGGGTCTGCTGTAGGCAATGTGTGTTTTTTGCAGCATCCAGGGGCAGCAAATGGAAGAGCTGCCCTGGGCCAGCACACACTCTAGCTGTCAGGGCAGATATAGCCTCTCTGGGTAGCTGTCTGGAAGACCCAGTCTATTGACTGCTTACAATCCATAAATGAATATAGTATCGGGGGGGGGGGGCACCCCTGCCTGTTACTTTTCTGTTAAGAGGGTGTCTATAATGCTGTTAAGAGGGTGGCAGTCCTACATTAGAATGAGAGGAGTGTGAAGGAAATCTATAAGAATGGAAAATGGGTGGCTGGAAAAAAAAGAGGAGGGAGAGAGGGTGGGCGGGGAGAAGATATGGAATGTAATGTCTGGGGTGGAAATGAAAGAAATCAGGGAAACTGTGTGTGAAAGGAAAAACAAATAAGAAAGTGGATAAAAGAGCAGATTGTGAGAGAAGGGTGTGGGTGTGGGTAGGGAAAGAGAGAAGAGAATGAGAGGAAGACAATGATGATTAGAGGAAGAAAGAAAAGTAGACAAGCATAGGGTGTGGGGGGGAAGTTCTTTTATTTTTTAATTAAGAAAATAATGAAAACTAAAAATAACAAATGTTGAAATAACAAAAAAAAGAGACATAGAAAGTGAGTGAGTAAAGAGAGAGAAAGAGAGGGGTAAAGAGGGAGAGAGAGTAATACTAGTAAGTGAGAGAAAGAGAAAGCGTGTGTAACTGTGTGTGAATAAATGCAAGAGACAGAAAGAGTTAGTGAGATTGTGGCAGGGTGAATGTCTTAAAGGTGTACACATATGGTAAAAGTAGTGTGTGGTGGGAGAGTGGCTTCTTTGTTGGAGGCGAGAGGGGGGGAGAGGGAGAGGCAGAGGAGGAAAGCAACAAGCTTCCATCTGAGTAGTAATGTCCTTGTTAAAGAATATCAGCAGAAGAAATAAGCTGTGAATACCTAACACTAAACATTCATAAAATACTTTGGTTACCTCCACAAGACATGTGTGTCTACTACAGAGTCTAATATGTTGAAGAGTCTATGGAAGGGAGTGGGGATGAGGAGGGGGGTCTATAAAATGGTGGGGGGCAGTGATCTGTGGTGGAGAGGGGAGGGAAAAGAAGATTGATATATAAAGAAGTGGTAGGTTTGTAGAAGAACATTAATGATATGAAATACAGAAATCCAGATAGAATTGGTTTGGTTCTGTTTTTCTGCTGCTTGGCTGTCTTCAATATTCCATGATTTATTCATCTATTAAGTATTCTGTCCTGACTTTGCTGTCACAGAGAAGAGAATAAAAAAAAAAGAAAGAAATGAATGATTTTGTGCTACTTTGAAGAATATCGATGATTCTACTGACAACGATGACAACAACAACAACAGCAATTACAAATATTAGAGGGTAATGCATTGACAATAAGAAAATAGCTTTAATGTTTATAATAAATGCATAAAATAACAGCAACTGTACAGATGAAGACAACGAAGATGGGAAAATGATAACTATTTCTAAATGCCTCTTATCTTTTTAGACATTAAAATTCTTTCCTCCAAGTATATTCGTAATAGTTATTGGCATTCTAAACCCTGGAGATTTTGGATATTCCATGTTTGGTTTGAGGTTGCAGTGGAGATAATCCTAGAATATTTCTTTTTCTTGTTTGGGCTGGAGGAAAGGACTCAGCCCATGGCTTTCAGAGACTCTCCAAGACCAGTGAGATTGTTGACATTAAAATTCTGCTATTAACTACGAGAGAGAGAGAGAGAATTCCATGGCCTAACATTCTGAGAAGAATAACTAAACCATTTATTTATATCTAACATAAGCACAAAAATTAAATTTTACAAGGAGGATATAATTAATTTTATTGCCTATATTGTGATATTTCACTGACAGATA
This sequence comes from Octopus bimaculoides, assembly GCF_046866305.1. Lineage (NCBI taxonomy): Eukaryota > Metazoa > Mollusca > Cephalopoda > Octopoda > Octopodidae > Octopus > Octopus bimaculoides. The sequence goes on from NC_142943.1 coordinate 2,357,725, forward strand.
TTTGATCAATGTCAGGCAAAGTTGAACCTTGTGTGATTCGAACACACAACTTTATGGGATGTCCATTCCTCCACCCATTCTATCAAGGAAATGAGTATTCTTTATAGACATGGGCATGTGGTCTAGAAGTTCATTTCTTCATTGTGTAGAATTGGGTTCGAGACCTGCCGTGTAGAAGCTTAGTCTAGAATTTCTTACTAAAACAGTAAATCAACCAAAAATGTAAGGAAAATTTGGTTGACAGAAACTATATGGAAGGCCGTTGAAGGAACAATTCTTAATTTAGCTTGGTAGGTTTCATCTGTTACTGCGTTCCATACTATTACCTGGTCAATGACTGCTTTTAGTGGAATCAGTCTGTTTCAAGTATTGCTCCAGTCTGGGATTATGTTCTCTTCCTTTTAACAGTCTCAGAGTTTCTGGAAGGATTCATATTTGCAGCTGGAATCACTTCTCTTAAATCCCAGTTTTTATTCTATCAGTCTCTTTTTGCTGTACTGCTAAGTTACAGGGACATAGACACACCAACACTGACTGTAAAGTTACAAACACAGAGACATATGCACACACACACACATATGTACACATGCACGCACGCACAGGCATCCAAATTATATCTGTCTCCCAAGTTCACTCCTTAGATATTGGCGGGCCTAAGGTTATATAGTAGAAGGCATTTACCAAAGGTGACACACAATAAGTTTGAACCTGAAACTACATAATTGTGAAGCAAACTTCTTAACCATACAACCATACCTGGATCTATATACCACCACCACCACCACCACCACCACCACCACCATCATAATCATTTTAATGTGTCCCCTTTTCCATACATGCATGGGTTAGACGTAGTTTATTGAGGCAGATGTTCTATGGCTGGATGCCTTTCCAATCGCCAACTCTTACCTCTTTCCAAGCAAGTTAATAATTTTTCTTGACCAGACAAGTTTTTCCAGAACATTAGGAATGAATGACATTCATTTACCACAACCATGTGATGTCAAGACAAAGAGAGGGACACACACACATCACACATTCATAAAAACATAATTACATACATAAATAAATGTACATTAAAAAAAAAAAGATTAAACACATAAAATGAAACAAAAAAGGACCCCAAAAGCTGATCAAATGTTTTAGAGTGTGGTGTTTTCTGTTGTAATGTGTTAATGCTTGTGGCCTGTATTATAAGCTGCTCTCAAATGTAAACTAAGACATGGTTCTTTTTGGCAGTTCTCATGTAGAATAAAAAAAAAAAGAAACAACCCCCCCCCCACATATATATACATATAGAGAAACATAAATAAAACTCAGTTGGAAGTAAACTTTGTAAATGAAAAATAAAATAACGAATATTTAGTCCCTGCTGCTAAATGTTTTAGTGACAAAACTATAAATGTTTTTATAAGCACCGTCTCCACACTTACCATTCTTTTGACTTTCTTTTATGGCATTCTCTACTATTCCAGAGATGATATGTAAATTAGTAATATTAGGTGTCACTCTAAATATACCAGTCATTATCTCAGCATGTGTCCTCCTGGTTTCATCTTACTTTTACATTTATTCAGCTACAAACAGAAAGTTTTTTTCCCTTAAACATTTTCTCTTTTCCTCCTCTCAACATCCCGCCCAACACATCTGTACACATGCACACGCTTTCACACACACACACACACACACACATACATAGTGTGCCCTTTCTATCCTACATCCTGTATCAGGAAACAATTTTTTAAAAAATTATTACAGTGGTTTGATCTGAGGACCTTTACTTCTGAATCCATGGCTGTTTTGTTTATAACTTAGATATCCCCCACCCACAGTACTAACATATAACATAAACACATACTTGAACTGAGAAAGAAGTCCCTATATGGTTAACTGACATGCTAGAGATAGCAGATTAATCTCCTTATAATCACTAAAAGTGACAAATAACAGCCCCAAACCAACTAAAGCTTTAAGAATGGATTTCGTTGACAAAAACTGAAAGAAGCCTATTGTGTATACACACATATATATATCCCATGATATCAACTAACTATTAGGGCATGCAGCTTCACACACATGCATGTGTGTACGTATGTGTGTGTGTGTCTGTGTCCTCTTGTCTTCAAATAACTTTGTGGTATTTATTCTTTCTGAGCTTCAAAGACCCACCCCCTGTCCCTCACTGCACCAAAAAGTGCACAAACCAGTGATTCATCACTTATAAACCACAATGCCATTGTTAACAAAAAGATATTATCCAACATCATCATCATTTAACGTCCATTTTCCATGCTGGCATGGGTTGGACAGTTTAACTGGAGCTGACCAGCTGTAGAGCTATCCAGACTCCAATTGTCTGTTGTGGCATGGTTTCTCTGGTTGGATGCCCTTCCTAATGCCAACCACTTTACAGAGTGTACTGGGTGCTCTTTACATACCACCAGCACAGGTGTATTCATGCAGCACCAGCACAAGTGCATTTTATGCAGTGCTGACACCGGCACCTCTATAATAGAAATTAAATCTTTTTGTTGAAATGTAAAACTGAAGAATTTTTAGACTGAAGGGAATGAAATATAGTTTATTTTATTTCATTTTTTTTTTATTGTTTCCTTTCGTTGAAAAATCCCTGATTGCCAAAGACTTTCCAACCTATTGTAATTCCCATCATTAACTGTGACTCACCTACAAACAGTCCCAGCAGTTTATTCAGGCAAATAGTTCTAATTACATTCCAAATATGTTTGAGGCCCATCTTTTTTTAATTTATGGCCTAAACTTTGCCCTCTAAAATACCAATATAACTGAAGCTGTTGTCATAGTTGTTGATTGTCGCTGACACACACACACACACACACACACACACACACACACATATGTATATATGGATATGGAGTTCAAATATACAGAAAACAAAAGACAGAGATGAGTGAGGCAACAACAAGCAGGTGTATTAGTTTGATATTTTGAGCCCTATGCTCTTCGACAGAAAGGGATGAGAGGAAAAAATGGAGAGAGAGAGAGGGGGGAATGTGAAGGGATTAATGGTTCCACACATATGTGCATATGTGTGTGTTTGTGTGTGTGTGTGTGTGTGTGTGTGTGTGTGTATATATACATATATATAGCTGAAGGATTAAAATTAATCAAAGGACATACTAAGTATATCTACCTGCAGGAAATAACAGTCAAAACTCTTATTTAAATTGCCAAAATACCTTCTACACACATATATATACACACAACCAAAAGCGCTACTAATAGTTTCATGCTTTTATGAGACTTGAGCAGGCATATTTACAAAATACACCATGCATTTGAAAGCAATCTTTCAGGCTCTGTTTGTGCGTTATATACACTGTTTAAAAACAAGGATGCTGGACTGTAAGAAAATAAGAAAAACATGGAAAAAAAACATGAAGATGGTTGGTGCAAAATTTGTGTATTTATACATATGCATGATTCAACCAAGTAGATAAGAAAGTTTATTTAGATATAATGTTCCTAGTTCAAATCCAGTCTGGAATTACATATACATGAAGGAATAAAGCATCTGATGATAACAAGAGATCAAAATGATTGAAATATAATGTAGAAGAATACATCAAAGATGTTTTCAATCTTCCAAGATGAACTTAGTAGTTTTTAATAGTACATTGTGTTTATGCGTGCACACACACACACACACGTGTGTGTGTGTGTGTAGCTAGCAAGGTAGACAGACAGAGAGACTGGCTGATTGATTGATTGATTGATTGATTGATTGATTGATTGCATGGCAATAGAGAGAGAGAGAGAGAGAGAGAGAGAGAGAGAGAGAGCTGATTGAAGATTACTATCTACACATATGATGAGTAAATATGATGGGAGTGGAGAAAGCATTCAACAGACATTCCAATATAGAATGCATTTATCCCCAGTAGGAGGTACAAAAGAATGCTATGATGAGAATGTGATGAATTTGTGTGGACAGCTGCAGTCATTAGCTGGCTCCATATAACAGAGGTGTGATTTATACTGTATTACTGTCTGAGAACTTCAGCAATGCCCCACCTTCCTTTCAACTGTCAGCTGCTACTGCTAAGGGAAATATCTCATGGCTTTCATTACACTGAACCTCTGTGTGTGTGTGTGTGTTTATGTACCCACACACACACACATATAACACAAAGAAATAGGGATTTCAAAATCCATGTTGATACTTTTTCAGCACACTGTTGCAATCCAAACTTGGCTAACCTTATCAACCATTAGGGAATATTAGAATATTTGTGTGTGTATACACACTAACATGCACAGACAGACAGACAGACACACAAACACATATGTATGTATGTATGTATGTATGTATGTACGTATGTATGTATATTGTACTATGGCTAAATGTTTGCATAAATTTGACAAGTATTTGTAGAGAGAGAGAGAGAGAGAGAGAGAGAAAGAGAGAGAGATGAGATGCCTCAAAAAGTACCCTCAACTGTATCACTGATATTCATCATCATCACTATATTCTTATTGTGTAGAAAAGGTTTTGCTGAGGAGGTTTAATAAAACTGAAACGTTACTGTCACCAGTTGGTTTTGATATTGAGACCTGCTGCTGTCTACACATACAGAAGTAAAAGTGAGGAGTGGGTGGGTTTTAGAGAAACCTTCTCCATTTTGGAGAAGAGCTCAATGTGGGTGGTCGCCTATATTTCTTCTCCCACTGATGACAAAGCCAAATCTGAGAGAGAGTGGGAAAGAAGGGAAAGAGGAGTGTGTGTGTGTGTGTGTGTGAGAGAGAGAGAGAGAGAGAGAGGGAGAGAGAGAGAGAGAGAGAGAGAGTTAAAAAATGATGTTAGTTACTTGACAATGGAAGGAAAAATGTGTAAGCTGACTTGAGCAGGATTTGAACTCTGAGACTAGGAAGTTAGAACTTATATCACAAGGTACTCTGTCCAATGTTTTAGTAAACCCAGCCAGTTAGATATTTCTATGTGTGTGTGTGTGTATATAAATGTATGTCAATATATGCATATAAATACATACTTGTTAATGGTTTTTGCAATGTGTTAGACATTAATTAAAATGTTTTAAAAACTTGGTATTTAGAACACAATAATTAATAACACCAATTATATTTATATCTTGATCTAATGGAAATAGCTTAATCATAACTTAGCTAATTATTTCCATATACACTTTACATGTCCGCAATATACATAAAATCATACCTAAATACATTCATGAACACATACATACATACATACATACATACATACATGGAAAAATATATATATATATATGTATGTGAATTTTGCAGTTATATATATGTATATATTAATGTTGCAACTATATGTGCACGTGTGTATGCATTTTGCAATTATATATATATATATATATATATATATATATATATATATATATATACATGTATATTATATAATATGTATATACTATATAGGTATATTATATATTATATGCATATATATTATACATATATTGTATATTATATACATATATATATATATTATATATGTTATATATATATAAATATTACATACAATATACATTATATATATATGTTATATATATAAATATTATATACATATGTATATTATATATATATATATATTTTCTATATATATTATATATTTCTATTCTTATACTTGTTTAAGTCATTTGACTGCAGCCATGCTGGGACACCACTTTTAGTCGAGCAAATTAACCCCTGGACTTATTCTTTGTAAACCTAGTACTTATTCTATCATTCTCTTTTGCCGAACCTCTAAGTTACAGGAGACATAAATGCACCAGCATTGATTGTCAAGCAATGGTGGGAGGACAAACACACATATACATATATACAGAATATATATATATATATATATATATATATCTATATCTATATCTATATATGTATTTATATATATATATATGTATTTATATATATATATATATATATATATATATATATATATATATATATATATATATTGTATATATATATATATTTATATATATATATTTATATATGTGTATATATCTATGTGCATATATTTATATATGTATATATTATATGTGTATATATTTATATGTGTGTATATTTATATGTATGCATATTTATATGTATATATTCATATGTATGTATTTAAATGCATGTATTTATATGTATATATATATTTATGTGTATATATTTATATGTATATATTTATGTGAATATATTTATTTATATATATACATATATATATATATATATGTATATATTTACAAGTATATATATATACACACAAACACAACACACACATACATGTCAGTGATTAGATTTTACTGAAATATCTGATTTCATACACTTAAATATATAGCTATATATTTGCTGCATTTGTAATGATACCCAACGCCGCATAATATTTCACTAAATTACATATTTTTTTAGCAAGATTGAATATTATGTAAGTTTATTTGCCTTCTCGTTCACTCACATCTGTTCCCCAATAGCAATAAATCCCACCCTATGTTAAATGATACCTGTTGCAAGGCGGAGTAAGATAACTGCTAAATTTACTTTGCTATGCACAGGCAAAATGTGGATAGCAAGCAAGAACACCGTTGGAGAGAGGGAAGAATAATATAACATATTTGATAGAAGATATTGGAATTCGTACATGAAGTAAATATGAACCCAAATATAATTTGTGATTTCAAAGAGAAAGAGAAGTCAATGTCCTTATTTTAATTATATACTGTTATCAAGACTAATATTTGTCTTATTTTTGATTACTGTTCGTTTAAATGAAAGTTAATTATATATCATTAAAATCTCAAGAGAGTGAAGTCAAAGAGGGCTTAAGAATAAGCCTGTTATGGATTATAGTATAAACTTGTTTCATGTGTGTATAGTTATATATATACATATATATATAGACACACACACACATACACACAAGCACACAAATTATATACGGTATGTACCTTTACTTACACACATACAAACACACATGTGTCTGTATGTATATATGTATGTATATGTGTGTTTATGTATGAGTGCATATATGTGTATGTGTGTTTGTATATGTTTATGCATGTATACTATGTACATATGTGTATGTAAATATATTTTTATACACACACATAAACACACATGTGTGTATATAAATTTTACATTTGTAACAAAACTATAGAAGCACCAAAAAAAAAAAATGGAAATAAATCTTCTTCTATAAACAATGCATCTGGAATGAGAATCCATCTCTGCTACACGATAGCTCTAATGAGACATTGTGTAGCAGAGCTGGACTGGCATTTGGACATTTACAATGCACCATCTCTATACGTCTTGTATAGATGGGTGTATATATAAATACAAAGCTGGATGCTGTGGGGATCATTCATTAGTAGTGGCTGCTGCTGATGATGATGATGATATTACTTATATTCATTAGAGAGTCAATTTTATCCATCTGCTCAAATGATCTACTTCAGATGTTTTCTTCCTATCTTGCAAAATCACTCAATCAGAACTTTTACAGAGTCAGTGTTGCTCTGCGAATGTTCCAGGAACACTGCCAGTATCGTCTTCCTTAGGCCAAAGGCATCACTTGTAACAACCACACCAGATCATACAGTCATGAGAGGGTTATACTCAGTTTGAATCACTCCCAGAAAATAATGGCTACTTATTTAAGCCACCCTGAAAATGCAACATAAAAATCAACCTTGGCAGCATCCGAGGAAAGAAGATGTAGGGACGCAGCTAAAATACAACAAAATACAATTTGTGTCTCCACCAATTCTTCTAACCCACCACCATACCCTTCCCTCTCCTATCATTTGTTAAAATACAGGCAACAGATGTTTTCTTAATTACACAGTGTTGGTAGCCAAATACATTGACCTAATTCAGTGGAAGACATCATTATGTGATTATGGGAGAATATAAAAATATTTATTTCAATATTCTGTGAATAGTCATTAATAAAATGATGATTTAGTCAAAGATTAGTGAAAATATCAGGTATGGGGGTGTTTCTTGCATGCAGACACATCAATCTCTTTAAGCTGATTCTTTACTCACTAATTTCTTATTCTGTGTGTGTGTGTGTGTGTATGTGTGTGTGTGTGTGTGTGTGTGTATATGCGTGTGTGTGTGTGCCCGTCCATGCACACATTACCACACACACACACAGGTATGTTCAAGTACAGAAATTCACAAATGTGAAGGACAAATTATTTCTCTTTCATGACATCTCACTCCCTTTAACCACACACACTCATTCACACACTGCTCTCTCTCTCTCTCTCTCTCTCTCTCTCTCTCTCTTTCACACACACACGCACAAGAACTTGGTCATCTGTATACAGAATTTCCATGGAAGAACTAATCCTAAACTTCTCTGTTATGATCTTGAGAACTATTATTAACAAAGGGTGACTAAGAACAAAACCCTGATAGACACCAACCTACCAACTTGCTAGATTATTTGATGAACCTATTACAGCTATGACCCTCTTATTCTGCTTCTAGAAATTTAGAATTTCTAGAAATCTGGAAATCCTGTGCAGGCATAGGAGTGGCTGTGTGGTAAGTAGCTTGCTTACAAACCGTATGATTCCAGGTTCAGTCCCACTGTGTGGCACCCTGGGCAAGTGTCTTCTACAATATCCTCAGGCCGGCCAAAGCCTTGTGAGTGGATTTGGTAGAAGGAAACTGTTTGGTGAAGAGGCTTGCTCTGCAACCATGTGGTTTTAGGTTCAGTCCCACTGCACAACACCACAGGTAAAGTGAATTCTACCATTTCCCTGGGTTCACTAGTGCATTGTGAATGGATTTGGTAGATGGAAACTGTGAGGAAGCCCATAGTATAGATGTGTGTGCATAAGAGAAAGAGAGAGTTTGTATCTGTCCACCCCACACTCACTACTTCATATCCCCCCAATGTCCCCAATTATTTAAAGGTTCATTAAGAGACAGGTAGACTCAAAAAATAACCAGAAGGGTCAATTTGTTCAGCTAAACCATTTGGGTAGTGCCACAGAATGGCTGCAGTCCAATGGATGAAAAGAATAAGATAAGATATATAATACATACATGAGAGACAGACAGAGATGCTGTGAAATGTCTGAAAATCAGAAGTAATAAAGCCCTGCCCTGCACCACCCACTCACCCACCCACTCTAAAAACCAAAAACAGTCAGTGAAAAAATTTTGCAAAAAGAACAATAATGGTGAAAATGATTGCTGGTATTCTGTAAATGTTGTTTTTTAAGTTTGACATTTAAAGAACTTTTAAAGAATCATGTTTTGTAACTTTTGCTAAAATTGCCATTGTTTATTGAAGGAAAATGAGTGACTTTAAGTCATAATGCTATTCTTTATAGAGTGATTTTCAACAGAACAATATCTTGTGGACTCTTCTGATATCAATATGGAATCACAAAGACTTTATTGTAGAAAGTTTGTTATTATTTATTTCGAGTGTAAGCCCACAATTTTCTTATCTCATTGAATAAAAGTCTGCACATAAGTAGTGGCAAGTGATACAAGCATCGATGATACATAACAAACTGACCAACAAACCCCCATAATGCATTTCTGTCTCGTTCCATCTCCCCACTCTGTATTTTTTCCTTTCTTTTATACACCCTTCTTTTCTCTTCAAGTTCACACACAAACTCTCCTGTATATATGAGAGAAAATGTATGTATGTGTGCATGTATACATATATATATGTATGTATATGAGAGAAAAGGCAGCTTGAGAGAGTGATACACACACACACATAAAAATAGGAAAAAATGATATATGAGTGTGTGTGTGAACAATATTACGTAATCACAAAGTCCCGTTTTACAACAAAAGACAAGAAGTTTTTCAGGAAATGTTAACTCATCACTTTTCCTCATTATTGTTTAAAAGTACTAAACAATCATTTGTACTGTTGTTGTTGTTATCTTTATCTCTTTGTTATCTCAAGTTCACAAGTGCAAACACATCATCTCCAAATCGAACTTGTTTCTTTTCTTCTTTCATTTTCATTTGTTTCTAAAAGACTTTCTGAGAAACAGCACTTGTTTATTTCTTTCTAAAATCCCTTATTTTCCAAACGCCTTCATGAATCCCAATAATGAAACTATTATTGTTGTTCTGCAATGATCCTCACATCTATCCCTTGCACTTTTCTATTCTAAACTGCCAAAATAAAGTAAACATAGGAATATTACTCCACACAATAACTATATCTATGATTTTAAATTTTATCCAATTTGTTATATTTTATAAATAATTACTTAATTAATTAATGAGTTGCCACTACTTTATTTCCTTACTCTGGTGATTATTTTGCATCCTCTTGATCGTTTGTGAATATTGGTCTTTCCAATTACTTATAAATTATAACTCCTCACTGCCATCTCTTTCTGTCTCAAACCTTTTCTGTTTCTTATAAGAACAAAGAAATACACAGAAGATTGCAAATTGCCTGAATTGGTAAAGTGTCTGATAAAATGATGCCTCCTGGCATTTGTTTTAACTCTTTTCATTTGGAGTTCAAATTCTGCCAAGGTAAACTTTACCTTTGATTTTTCCAGGGCTGAGGAAAGGATACCAATCTAAAATGACAGTTTGGCAGAACTGTAAGAATGTTGGCCTGCAGCATGCCTTCTGATATTTCTTCCAGTTTTCCATGTTGTGACTTACTTCAAATATGACCATGGGGTTACTTGGATAGGCAGACTTAACACATCTCCCAAAATAGCAACACCACCCATTGCATTGAGTATCTTTAGCTGAGTCACTCCTGTTGCAAGTACTCAGATGGGGCTTTGGTTTGAGGATACAACACCCCCACCCCCACCCCACCACCGATCTCAAAGGCCCTGTAAAGGGTCATGGGTACTGCCTTCCTTCTTTCCTGACTTTACGATAACAAAAGTAAACTAACAAGCTAAGTTAAGTGTAGGAAAGAAGGGAGAACATGGCAGAGCATGATTGCCAACATCTGTGGGTATTATACATGGAGAGAGAGAGAGAGAGAGAGAGAGAGAGAGTGTGGAAATACATTATAATATTGATCTAGTTTTAACATTAACCAACCATCAGTGTTCTTGCTATCTATAGGTATTGAGTTATTTGACATATCTCAATATAATACCCAACTGCTGGTAAACCATTCTACTTATTACTCAGGGAAAATGTTGAGGATCATTGTTCCTTGATAAAATCTGATTCTTTGTCGTAATAACATCTGAAGACCAATGCCCATCTAGCAACATGTTCATTGATTGGCTAAACATGGAAGCCTTTTATTGTTTCGTAAATATTTATTGACTCTCTACTGATCATTTAGCCATTCAAACCTCTGCTCTATCTCTCCAATCAAAATATAATATATAGAAAAAGAGACAGTTTCGATGTCAAGTCTTTTACTGATTACAACTTTATCTAGGATTTCCATGTATCTTTATTACCATTTCCTGCATGTTATCAGGACAGTTCTTCATTTGTCTGAATTCTCAAGTTCTAAATTTCCTCGCATGTAATATTTTATATTTTTGTATTTAAATCTTTGAACTGTGGTATTAACAAAGTAGTTGTTAAGAATGAAATTTCCAAAGGTTAATATAAACATAAAAATTATTTAAAGATAACTGGAATTATTTCCTCAAATGTTCTAGAAATAAAGCTCACAAAATGTTTTAGCTTCTGATATATTTTACAAAGCCATCCAGTATTTCTCTAAGTGTTGGTTCTTCTCCTGTTATATGATAGAAAGGTAGCCAGATAACGAGTAAAAGGTTAATTGACTATCACAGGCTACTATTTCTTGTGTAACAGTAGAGTTAGTGTTTAATGCTCCTTAGTTGCGATAGGATCACTAGCTAATATCCTCTTCATTTACATTCTGCATAATCATTATACTGAATTTTAATGGAAACCAACAAAAATTCTTAACATGCTTAAAGATCTTTTTCCCATTTTTCTTTTTATTCTAGTTTCTTTCATTTTTTAAACTAATTTATGCATTCAGAAATACTGTGAATGTTCTTTCATGATATTTTTTCCGTCAAGTCAAATTTCATGAAAATTGGTATCAATGAAAGATAATGGCAAAAAGTAAAGTTAGGGCCTATCTTATTGGATAGTAAGAAAGCAGTGTTATTCTAACACAACATCTCTTTACAGTAATTCAATATTGAACAACACACCTACACACACACACATCTATAAATAATATGTATTGAGAAGTGTAAGATAGAATCAGAAATGGTAACATAATGTTTTATAACAGTTTTCATATTGGTTTCCCCTGCGTTTTTGGATATTTATATCTTCACAAATATGTTGCTGTTGCAACAGTTACTCTGCTGGCTCCTCATAAAGAAAACAAGAAGAAATCCACATGCACACACACACAACCACACACACACGTGTGTGCACACCTCAAAAGATATGTGTACACATATCCACACATACATATGCACACTTCGATAGATGTTCACATGCAAAGAAGGAATCTTGTAAACTAGAAAATTTTCTGGAAGACAAAAAACAACAACAAAAAACAAAACAAATCTCCCGATAGAAATAAAGAAGAGAGTAATTACTCCATTATTTCTGTGACCTCTCCCTGCCAAATTACATATATTTGCTTTACTCGTTAAGGTTATGTTTGGAATAATTATTAAATTTATTACTTTTGGGGATCTGCTCCAGACACAGAGATAGAAATATCTTTGTGAGAGAGGGTTTGTAGAAAGGAGAGAGAAAGAGGGGGAGGGAGGGAGTTAAGTTAAGGTTGTGGACTTAACTGACCACCACTACAGCTAATGAGTTTGTGCTTGCTGGACAAGGTACATAACACTACTAATTGCCTCAGTTTGCCTGGCTGACTAAAGAAAGTTTCTATTCTTAATCACAGAGGCTTTGTGGTTAATGGTAAGGAAGAACTGTAGAAATAATTACTTCAAAGAAAATCATCAGACCCAAGATGGCATAGAAAAGGAGATAAAATTACACACACACATATCTATATAGAGTGATATATATATAATGTATATATATGTGTGGTGTATATATATGTATATATATGTGTGTGTATATATATATATATCTATATATATATATATATATATATATATATATATATATATGTACACACACACATATATGTACATAGATATGTGCACAGACATACACACACATACATTTTAATTATATATTCATGCTTTGTGCTGTATGTCCAAAGGAGACAACTAGGACAACCAATCCACACCTAAAATATTTGCACAGCCTGAGACATCAGTGACAAGCCGAAAGTTGATAAAGAACTGTCATCATCCCATGCCAGGTCCGATACACTAAAATATCATACTTCAAGGCATGGTGGTGGAGGCAGGGAGAGGTTTACCCCCAAAAAACCTCGGAAGGGAAGCTGATATGTAACTACCGTTTCAAATTAAATTTATTCTTATGTTTTAGAATTGAAATACTTTTGTGAAGTATCCTTTAATTGATTTGATTGTAAAACAGGCAGAAAATTCTTAACCCTTTAGTATTTAATCTGGCTAAAATCTACCTTTTTCTACATTCAAACTGGCCAGATTCAGCCTCTCTCACCTACCCAACAATGTCATTCTAAATATAAACTCAGAGAGCACAAACCTCCGACAAGGCAACATCAATGTTCTCTCAACAGTGAGCCAGAGATGATTTTTTTTAAATGTGAATATCTGAAATAAACTCAACTGCTCCCACAAACGAGAATATTAAAAATGAACCCAACCGTTCTCAAAAATTAAGTAAAAAAACTGGAAAAATAATCCAGAATCCTTGTCCGGTACCAGATCAAGCCCAAAATCTAATCAGCTTGTGCCAGTCACAAGGCCAAACATCTCTGAAAGTTTCATCTGAATCCATCCAGTGGTTCTTGAGACATCTTGTCCATGGACAAACAAACACAACTGAAAACAATACCTCTGCCTTGACTCAGGCAGAGGTAATAATCACATTATTGAAATCTCAAAGCTATGAGATGATGCATGATTAATTCAAAACAATGAAATAAGAATTACATTTGATAGAATAATCTGAATGCTGAAGGTTTAATTCAGTGGTTCCTGGCCTGGGACCCTGGTGGTCTGCAAAGGTAGGATTGAGGGTCCGTCTCCTTGTTTCTCTCCTTGTTCTTTCTGTAGAAGAGCGTAGGCACAAAACATTAAAAACTTTCTCAATTCCTGAGCGTTATACTAATACATCTATTTGTTTTCAACACCACCTGTCTTCGTCTGTTGTTTTTTGGGGAATTCTCCCTCTCTCTCTCTCTATATATATATATATATACACATAATGATAAGCATATTAAAAGGGGTCTGTGGGAAAACTCATTTAAATAAAACGGGGTCCTTGGTAGTGAAAAAGGTGGGAACCTCTGGTTTAAACCATTCCTAAGACTAATTTTAATTACCATAATTGGAATTTCTTTCAATATTCCTCCACACTAAGCCCCAATTCCTTCCCACAATGCCAGATGACAGGTTGTGTCTAGCGGAGACAGCCCCTGGCAATTTCTTGCTGTTAGGCATTGTTCTTTCCAATTTATTCATTGATAAGAACTGTTGGGGTGGGCAGGGGGCAGGATATGTTTAGGGGTGGGGATGTAATTTTGTTTACTTCATATACACTTGCATAAACACACTCACACATTCACATGTTTGTATACATTGTAAATTGCATGTTTTATTAATGATTAAATGATAACAAAATAAAAAGAAAAGAAAAGAACAATATAAACAAACAAATGAAAAAATAAAGAAAGAAAGAAAAGCATTGAAAGAAATTCTAAATCGCAATTATGAAGTTAGTTAATTTTTCAAAGAAAGTTGAGTAGAATTTGGACAAAAGATACCATTCTGAGAAAGATGACTTTTATCAGATCAATATTTCAAAATCATTTCCTTTAAGTAATTTTAATGAAATACGATTTGCATTTGGTTCATCTCTAATTTATTTCTGTAGGAAAGGAAGAAAAGAAGAAGGAGAGAGGAAGGCAGGGTAGAGACATGAAGAGAAAAGATGATGTAATGAAAAGATAGCAAAACAAAAAAAAAAAACAAAGAGTCTTCTAAAATGTCTAAAGTGTAACTACCTGAAAAATTGAGAATCTATCGGTTTCTTAGATCAATATTTGTCTGGAAAAAAAAAAAAAATTCAAAAGACAAACCAATCATTTCAAATTGTGCCAAACTGTTTTGCCAGTGTGTGACTCAATCAGTGATAACATGAAATAACTGAGAGCAATTGCAGGCTGGATAATACTACATAAGTTTCAGTGTCATTTTACCCATTCAAGAAGAGATAAAATGAGCTACTGGCATCTCTAGTGGGTGAGGTGTCCAGTACTGAAGAGAAGCAAAAATATCCCAAAACCAGAGTGGTATGCTAGTCCCATCACTGGGAGATGGTAGGCGTTTAACTCCCCTGCTTGCAGTATAACAGATGCAGGTATGCATTGTTACCCAGCTTGAGGAGATGTCCTCTTGGGATTAAAAAATAGAAGTAAAGTCCATTCAAACGGAATAGTCATACTGAAGTGGCTATGAACATTTCTTGCTTGTACAACTACTGTGTTTATCTCTTAGAGAGATTTTAGAAGTAGCTTCATAATTGTGATTTGGAATTTCTTTCAATGCTTTTCTTTCTTTATTTTTTTCATTTGCATTCTGATATTTCTATTCTTTTCTTTTTATTTTGTTATCATTTAATCATTAATAAAACATGCAATTGACAAAGTATGCAAACTTGTGAATGTGTGTGTGTTGATGTCAGTGTATATAAAGTAAACAAAATTACATACCCACTCCTAAAGATATCCTTCCCCTGCCCACCTCAACAGTTCTTTCTGAATAAATTGCTTTTATATATATATATATATATATATATATATATATATATATATATATATATATATATATATATATATATATATATATATATATATATATATATATATATATATATGTATATTTACATACATATAAGTATATATACATGCATATGTATGTATATTTACATACATATAAGTATATATACATGCATATGTATGTATATTTACATACATATAAGTATATATACATGCATATGTATGTATACATACATACATATATATTTGAGTCTATATATATATGTATGTAGACCCATATATATGTGTATATATATATATATAAATATATATACGTGTATATATATATATATATATATATATATATATATATATATATATATATATATATGCATAGATGTACATCCATATATGTGTATATGTATAGACACATTTATATATATATCATATAATGATTTTTATAAAAATATATAGAAAGGCATGGCAATAAATACGAAATAACCATTCAGCTTAGAGTTATCTAATAATCATCGAAATGCTATGAGGTAACATATGGGAAAGCTACAAATGTGTGCTGGGAGGGTTTAAAAGTCTCCTCAAATTTAAACATTGCTTCCTTAAAGAAGCAAATCACATCCAGAGAGGAATTCACACTTGATTCACTTTCACTGTTAGAAGGGAAACCCCATTACAGCAGATTTATTCCAACAAAATAGCTTTATTTATGGAACCCTGGATAAATGGCTGAACGCCATAAAAACTGTTGCTTGTGGCTTGCTGTTAACATGCCAAGTAGTTTCATTGTTGTTCTTGACTACACTGGAATAACTTCTCTTTGCGAAAATGGTCTCTCTGGATTTCTCTTCATCACCAATCAAAGAGATTCCATATACTGGCTATTGGACATCGCAATCCAAATCAATTCAAATTTGCCAGGAGAGAAAGAGATGTAGATGTTTTTTCACTTGGGTTATTTGTTCTGTGAACCATCTTTTGAATTAACTTCGTAAGTGAGCCAATAAGAGATAAGAGCCAACAAGAGGAAAGGTTATTGAACTTGCTAGAAATAGCAGACAAATCTTTCATAGATAATGCCTTACAAAAATAAAAAAAGATTGGATGACGTCAGGTAAACTGCACAGTCAATAATTAATAAATAATTAAAGAAATAGATAAACAGGTAAACAAAATAGAAAGGATAGTCACTATTAGTTGATCAGTTCATTAGATATGTCCCAGGGTTAAATAAGTTTATGATCAAAATAGAAACCTACAAATTCATTTTATTGTCTTTGGGTAATTTTGTGAAACTTTGCATCCATTATCCAACAAGTTCTGGAAAATGTTTCCTTTCTGCAAATTGGTGGAAGTTTATACTGGTGTATATAAACTTGTTACACTATATGTGTGTGTGTCTACATATATATACACCTTGTTGTGTTTTGGTTGAGTCATTATAATAACAACACATGCACTAATTAAGCATCACTTCTTTATTGTTAGATAATTGGTTAAATATTTAACCAACTAATTTAATGAACATTCGTATAATTTGTTGGTTAAGCAATTAATCAGTTGTTTATCAGTCAAAGTCCTTTCATCACTATTTATGACCTTCTCAATAATTGCCCTCTCTCCTCAAGGTTTGCTTTGAGTCTTTCTAAGAATTGGTCTTACACATGTGTGGTATGTATGTTTATATGTGTGTTAGGTGTGTCTTTGCTCATATGTGTGTGTGTGTGTATATAATAGTCAATGATGCCCTGAGGAGACCTTTTGCTTTTTTTCAACTTCATAATGCACTGTACAGTGTAAATGTGGTCAAGATTCCAATACAGATGGAATACACATTCGTGTTCTGTTGTCACATACACAGACATATTTTGCAATATTTTCTACCAAAATTCTATTACACTTCACTGTTGTTATAAAATATTTTCAAACTAAACAAAGTACGCACCCCGATGGCTATCTCTTCCCAATGGAATTCCTTAAATATTAATTTTCTAAGCTGTACTTTACTATGTAATCAAGATTCTATTTCCTCCCAGATAGGAACCCAATCACTTGACATTATTTTCCAGCTTTTTTTTGTGTTGATATCAAAAATATAGCAATTTTACCTCAATGAAATAACTTATCTAAAGAACAGCTTCCAGTAACACTGCAGAGAACTTTAGCTGTTTATAGGGAGGTAAGGAGGGAGGGGTTTAAACCATTGTAAGCGGAATGTTAAAACTATGTTATACCAATTAATATGCACACAGTATGCAGTTTAGAAGTCTCTGAGTGTGAATACAGTGCATTATCATGATCTATCTATATATGCATGTTTGTTCATGTATACATACATACATACATACATAACTATATTATTTTATTATTTTACTTGCTTCAGTAATTTGGCTGTGGTCATGCTGGAGCACTGCCTTTAGTCGAATTAATCAACCCTAGGACTTATTCTTTATAAGTCTAGTATACTATCGGCCTCTTTTGCCGAACTGCTAAGTTATGGGGATGTAAACACACTAACACCAGTTGTCAAGTGATCGATGAGGGACAAACACAGACACAAAGACATATATATATATATATATACACAATGGGCTTCTTTCAGTTTCTGTCTATCAAATCCACTCACAAGGAATTTTGGTCAACCTGAGGCTATAGTAGAAGACACTTGCCTAAGGTACCACAGGACTGAACCCGGAACCATGTGGTTGAGAAGCAAGCTTCCTACAACACAGCCATGCTTGTGCCTATATATATATATATGGCGTTAGGAAGGGCATCTAGCCACAACAAATTGGAGTTTGGACAGCTCCTGCCAAACTGTCCAGCCCATTACAGCATGAAAAATGGATGTTAAATGATGATGATGATGATATATTTAAGTCACAATATATGGATTCAACTAATTTTCTCCTTCATTATTTATAATTTTATATATATATATATATATATATATATATATATATATATATATATATATATATATATGTATATGTATGTATATAGTGAGAAAGAATGAGTGAGAGATAATATGCATGTGTGTGTGGGTGTGTTTGCGTGTGTATATAGTCATCACATTTTACTTTTGGTCCTAATAATATAATTTAGAGATGAATATATTTTAAGGTTGTAGGATCACTGTATTTTTTCCCCTCCACTATTTGCCGTCATACAGTGCAAAGAATTGTTCAATGGAACAATTTCATGTGAAGGCAGTTTTAAAGTGTAAGTCACCTCATTTCTGTATTGGGTTTGTTTCATTAAAATATATTTTCAAATTAACAAGATTTCCCAACTGAGTGATATATTTCAACTGTACACACATACAGACATATAATGATGAATTGGAAATATATCTCATACAAATGTGTGTGTATATTTGTATAGGTGTGTATATAGCAACTATAAATATATAGTTATTTCTAAAGTAGTACACTCACATACATATTTAAATATATATATAGAAATGTGTGGAAGGAAAATGCACTCCATTTTAATAATTTCAATGTCAGTATTTATTGCAATCTTCCCTATCATGCCTCCATCATTTCATTTTTACTTAAATCTCATTTATTTTCTGTTTTATCAGATCGGTGATGGAGCAAGCGAGGGCTTCAGTGATATAGCAATTATGAGCCACTTGCCTTTACAATGAACTTTTCAGAAGCAATGACGTACAGACTTAGAAAAGCTACTTTTGTGCACATCACCTGCACGAACCAAGTAAGTTTGATATTATCTTCTTACACTCTGATTTCTAATCAACTTCTACTGTTTCTCATTCTTTTCTTTTCTTTTCTTTTTCTTTTTAATTTTCTCATTTCTTTCTGTTTCTGTTATCTTTTTTATATCTGAAATTCCTCCAAATTTGCAGCTAATCAATTTGACATGGAAGTTTGTTGCTAAAATAACTTCAAACCTTTGGCTCAGATGAACTAACAGTCAGGATTTCTTCTAAGGAAATTCAAAATTCTAAAGATTGTTA
The DNA here is from genome assembly GCF_046866305.1 of Octopus bimaculoides. Lineage (NCBI taxonomy): Eukaryota > Metazoa > Mollusca > Cephalopoda > Octopoda > Octopodidae > Octopus > Octopus bimaculoides. Next base: position 2,377,599 of record NC_142943.1, read on the forward strand.
TCTGTTTTGTAAATTTTTTTTAGAGTCGGAGAATGTAATAACCCTACAGCCATATCAACTATATTTACACACATTACAAAAGTTAATTTTGGGAGGGTCTGTGTTTTAATTACATTCTTTTTCTTGTTGCATGTATTTGCCTTTATGGCACCTGTCTGACAACGGTTCCTCTTCTCAGAGAACTAAAATTCTAAAGAATCCATCAACATCACTTTCATATCTATAGTCATTGACCTTATCCACTTCATGACCGTGTTTCTAACAATATTTATTGATTCATAAAGGTTATGAGCTGGCAAAAACGTTAGCATGCCGGGCGAAAGACTTAGCGGTATTTCGTCTGATTTCAAATTCTGCTGAGGTCGACTTTGCCTTTCATCCTTTCGGAGTTGATGAATTAAGTACCAGTTGTGTACTGGGGTCGATCTAATCGACTGCCCCCTCCCCCAAAATTTCAAGCCTTGTGCCTAGAATGGAAAAGAATATTTATTGATTCATGTCTTTTAATTAATTTTTGAAATTATCAAAAAAATTTTTAAGATTTAGTGAAATATATTTCTATATCAAACTGGTGTTCAGAGCAGAACTTTACCAAAATAGTCTGACATAATATTACAACAGAATGTATCAAATGTAGACTCTTGACAACAGGAAATTTGATGCATTCAGAGGCGGTTTCTGGATGATTAGCATCAAAACAGATTGAGGTGAATTTGGTAGGAATTAATCAGGAGATGGAAGCTCTTGTGAAATGTAGTCCCTGGAATAGTTTGATGGTTAAGGGGATTCAGTCGAGAATTGTTGATATGTGGGAGGTGATTGGATGGGGGGGGGAGATGTTAAGTAAGAAAGAGATGAAAGAATTTCTGTTTCCATGAATGATAATAAAAAAACAAAAAAACAAAATAACAATAGTTTATATGATGAATATTTAAATGTGATATGGATGCTGAATGTGAAAAATTTGTGAAGGTTGGTGAGATATGAGCAGGCATCATCCACTGGATGGTTAGTTCACATTCTTCTGTAAGGAGCATGGGACCAGTTTCATGGTGTCTCTGGTGCATAAATATTCCTCCCTGGATGAGACACCAGTCCGTTGAAGGATTACTCATTTTTTTTATGAGCTGGGTGGACTGGAATAACATGAAGTGTTTTACTCAAGAACACAAAACATCACCCAGTCTAGGAATCGAAACCACAATCTTATGATCATGAGTTCAACACTCTAACCACTATTCCATGGACCTCCACAATGTTTGCCTTTATGAGAAGCCTAAGTACAAGTGACTGAAAGAATGCTGATGAGGGGACCGTTGTGTTGAGAGGAGGATCTTGTGGAACACACGGGTGATAAGAATTTGAGGAAAGATTCTGTGTGTGCCATCAATGGAGTTTGGAGGCATCACCGAGTTCAGTTCACATCATTATTAAAACCTCTGGAATTTTCCCTTGCAATTTGCAGAATTTAATATGACCGTGCTTTGAAGACTGATTCCACCAAAATATTTGGTTTATAATTTAATTTTCATTTGAACACCTGAGATTCATTCCCCTCATTAATATATTTCTTGTACCATTATTTAAACAGAGTTTGTTCGTTAACACAGGCAATTAGTAATAAAATGAGCACAACAAAGAAAAAACAAACAAAATAGATTTTTTAAAGAGGCATTAATCTGATAACGAGATGAGCCAATAAGGGATTCTCTAGAACAGTCATTCAACCTGCTAGAAATAACAAAAAAATCCCTCTACTGCTACAGTATATAACTAAAGAAGGACACATTGGACAGTGTAGTCTCTGAAGTATGGAAGGACAGTGGTCATTGCTGAAATGCATTTGGTGGTCATAGTCATAAGCATGCTCAGTTGTGACATGCCTGGGTGTAAACAACACCGACAACAACTTGCTACCATTTATGGACGCAACACCTCAACACCGTTGCTATCAAATCTATTAATGTAATCTGTCTGTTAATGTAATCACACAATAAGAGCTTTTGAAACTTCAAGAAAGCAAAAATGAAAAGAAAAAAGAAACATAATTGAATTTGGAATTCTCTGATGGCAAAAAATTTTGGTCTGTAGTTAAAAAAAAAAATATTGGTGCAGGAATAACAGTGCGGTTACTTTGCAACCATTTGGCTTGAAGTTCAAACTCACTTTGCAGCACTTCAAGTGTCTTCTATAACAGCCCCAGGATGATAAATACTTTTTGAGTGAATTTGCTAGGTGGAAAGAGTGGGTAGGCCCATATGTGTATGCATGTATGTATGTATATGTGCTGTGCGTGAGAAGACCCGGCAAGCCAAGTAAGATCGTTGCCAGTGCCCCTGGACTGGCTCTTGTGCGGGTGGCACATGAGATGCACCATTTTGAGCGTGGCCATTGCCAGTACCGCCTGACTGGCTCCCGTAGGATTTTCGAGCGAGATCGTTGCCAGTGCCCCTGGCCTGGCTTGTGCAGGTGGCACATAAAAGACACCATTTCGAGCATGGCCGTTTTCGTGTGAGTGACACGTAAAAGCACCCACTACACTCTCTGAGTGGTTGGCGTTAGGAAGGGCATCCAGCTGTAGAAACTCTGCCAAATTAGATTGGAACCTGGTGTTGCCATCCAATTTCACCAGTCCTCAGTCAAATCGTCCAACCCATGCTAGCATGGAAAGCAGACGTTAAACGATGATGATGATGATATATATATATATACATGCCTTTCTCTCTCTATATACATGTTTGTAATAATTTATCTAGACATATACAAAATATATATATATATGTGTGTGTATATATGTGTGTGTCAATATATATCTATGTATATATAAATGTGTGTGCATATGTGTCAATATATATATATATATATATATATATATATATATATATATATATACATACATACACACATACACACCAATGCTTATTTTATTGAAATCAAGAACAAGCCAGAGCGTAGGCAATATTTTATGTAATAGTAGCTACAGTGAGTGTATTAAACAAAACTGTTTGTAGTTTCAGAGACAAGAGTAAAGCAAACATGTGTCTCATTGACCTCCCTGCTTGCTTTGCTTCCTTTTGCAACACTTCAGCAAGAATTATGTCTTTAGGGGACACAATTAAATTGTTGAAGAATTTAACCTAAATTAAAATTATCATATTTTAGCAGTTTTACACCTATTTCTCTGTGTAGTAATTACTTTAGCATTCATTATTTGAAGACTTTTTTTTTTTCTTTCTCCTTTTATGAGATATTCTAAACTTAAGATAATTTGACTAATCCAAAATGTGATTAATGAACGTGCACTAATGTGTTAATTGTCACTTTCATTGATTGACAATACCTTCCTTTAGCAAAATCCAATTTACTTAATGTCATAAAAGTGAAGATATCATTATACTAAAATAATAAGGTCAGGGGAAGAAACAAAGTTAATTTAGCAAAGACATGTATGCATGCATGCATATATGTGTGTGTGTGTGTGTGTGAGCCTACATGTGTGTGTGTGTGTGTATACATATATATATATGCATACAGACACAGGTATATATATATATATATATATATATATATATATATATATATATATATATATATATATATATATATATATATGTATATATATTATATAATATATTATATATGTATGTATCTGTGTCTGTATGCCCGATGTAGACACTATCTGGAAATGTAATGAAATAGATACACATTGTTTTTACCTGAAACTACTTTTTTTTTCCATGTCAATAACGAGAGCTAAAATACTGATACATGAAAAGTAAATAAATGGAAAAAGATCAGTCATCTCACTAATTAGTATTATGGAAGAATGAAAAAGTGGGATTGTAATCTATAGCATCGTTTGTGCTTTGTTTTTCTATGAGATTCAACATATTTCGGTTTAATTTGTTTCCTGCATTAACACACCTTACACTTTTATTTTTTATCTTTTACATGTTTCAGTCATTAGACTGTGGCCATGCTGGGACACAGCTTTGAAGTATTTCAGTCAAATGAATTGACCCCAGGACTTTCTCTCTTCTTAGGCCTGGTACTTATTCTATTGGTCACTTTTGCTGAACCACAAAGTGACAGGGACATAAACACATCAACACCAGTTGTCAAACGGTGGAGTACTGACACAGACACACACACACACACATATATATGATGGGCTTCTTTGAGTTTCCATCTACCAAATCCACTCAAAAGGCTTTGGTCGGCCTGAGGCTATGATAAAAACACTTGCCCAAAGTGGGACTGAACTCGGAACCATGTGGTTGGTAAAGAAGCTACTTACCACACAGTCACTCATTTAATTTTTTTTTGCCATTTTTCCAGCTGATATTCTCAGTAACTTTTCAATCATCATCATCATAACAGAGATGAGATGTAAACTTTAATGACCACAGCCCAGTATTTATATCAAAAGATGTGTGATGACAAAATGCTATGTATAATAACATCCACGTCATGGACCACTACAAATGAGAACCACCACATCACAAACCACTACTTTACAGCTCAGTACACTTAAGACACACAGCATGACTGACCTCAAAAATTAATAGCCCCTACTTTACAGTTCAATACACACAACAGATGCAACATGCATCTTCACAATTTCACAGCTAAGAAGCCGATCCCTTCCATAATTTTTATTTTTCCAAAACATTAAATTTCAACATTGAATTCACTCAAATTTCAGGTCAACATCTTAAACAAACGCACTCCCTGTTTTTGCAGTTTCTTATTTCTCTTTGGTCAATTTATTTATTCATTCATTTATTTTTCAATGTTATAGTCTTCCCCATCTTGAAATACTTTATACTAAATATTTCACCCATTTCATTTCTCATCAAAATTTTCCTTTGAGAGATTGTTTGTTTGTTACTCTTTAAATCACCAGCTCTTCACTCTCTCTCTCTCTCTCTCTCTATATATATATATATAATATATATATATATATATATATATATATATATATATATATATATATCCCTCTGTTTCTCCTGCTCACTCTCTCACTCCCTTTCTCCTGCTCTCTCTCCCCTCTTTCTTACTTTCTTCCTTCCTTCCTTCCTTTCTTTCTTTCTTTCTTTCTTTCTTTCTTTCAAGACAGTGAGGTGTGGAATGCAGAACGTGTATTTTTCAACTCATAAATCTTCAAGGCTACAACCATTTCTTTATAGCACTCTGTCACATACACACACACACACACACACATACACACTAAAAAGAAAAAAAGTAAGAAAGGAAAAAAGACCTGAAACAAAACCAACACAAACATCCTGAGTTTTTCTAAGAGTTACAGCTTTGATTGACATGTTTTTTTTTTGTATAAAAGATAGATTAGCATTTGACAGTTTTAGGTGTGGTAAATATCCCTCTGGATATTATGTAATCCAATCAGGATTATCTGTACTCTATATGCTGGCTATATCTCTTCTCTGCGGTTTAACATCGAAACACAATAATGTCTATGTGTGCACATGTGCGTGTGCGCGCACGCATATGTGTGTGTGTGTGTGTGTGTATGCTTGTAAATTATACTAATAGAAATTCCATGACTTCAATATATTTTTCCTTGTGTCATGTTACTAAAGAACCAAGTAAATGTTTGGAAGCAAACACTAATGATTTATATGTTGAGTAAAATTTCTGAAATTCCTCTTTCATTGATTTATTGAGGAATGAATGTTTTATTTTTCATCTTTTTTATATTATATTTTATATGCATACATATATATGTGTGTGTGTGCGTGTGTGTGTATATATATATATAATATATTTTTTAGCAATTTAGTTACTTTTGTTTAAACCATTGTGGTTGCGATCAGCCAAACAATATTGTTGAGAGATATTCCAGAGGATTAGGTATCAGGAATGTTCTAAAAATGCTCTAATTTTGAATAATCACAATGAAAAATAAAAGGATAAAAAAAAAAACAAGTGCCTCCCACCCTGACTTCTTTTTCCATCAAGATTGTAGCTGTTGAAACATTCAAATATATTTTCTTTCATGGAACGAATGCAATAATATATTTACAGTTCCCTCAGATTTCATACAAACTCACAGAAAAATACTGTTTCCATCAGAGATTTAAACATAAAAAGATAAACCATTCTGTTAGTTTTATTTTATTTTTCTGATAAGGCTATTGATTATAGAATTGCACCCACTCTGCTATTCAAATTTATGTTATTGATCTTTTAGAATTGAAATCCAAAATCAAAATCCACTGGGTTTGAATGCACAACAGCGAAGAATTGGATCATTTGCTGATCTATTTCATATCAATTTACATTTCAATCAGTTGAAACACAATTCAATTACACAGCTACACATTAAGCAGGGTTCATAAGTCTCATTCTGTTTCAATGTACCTAGCTACGTATTTGCATGAGTATGCGCACATGCCCAGAAGTATATATATACACACACACACATATATACATATATATCCATATCGTTATCATCATCATAGACAGATAGATAGAAAGATAGATAGATAGATAGATAGATAGATAGATGGATGGAGAGGTAGATAGATAGATAGATGGATGGAGAGGTAGACAGACAGATAGATGGATGGAGAGGTAGACAGACAGATAGATGGATGGAGAGATAGACAAACACAGTTAGATAGATGGATGGAGAGACAGACAGACAGAGAGGTAGATGGATAGACAGACAGACAGACAATTAGTCAGATAGATGGATAGATATGTGTTTGTAATTACAAAATTTACTTCACAAACACATAGCTTTATATTCAGTGACACTGCATGTCATTTTGTGCATGTGTCTTCAACTACAGACCCATGGCAACAAAAGCCTCATGTGTGAATTTGGATGATGGAAATGGAAAAAAAAGAAGAAAAGCTTGCTGTGTCCATGCATATAAATATATGTGCCTGTGTAAGTGTGTGTGTGTGTGTGTGTGTTTCTCCTTGTCTTGGTGTTTTGTGTTAGTTCTAACAATCTGCCTCAATCAATCTCATCCGACCCACATCAGCAACAAAAAGCAGATGTTAAAACAATTGGGAATATATATATATATATATATATATATATATATATATATATATATATATATATATGTTTGACCGCTAAATCCACAAGTTTTTTTTATTCTGTCTCTGTTTATTTCCTCGTATTCCTTTCTGTTGAAGAGCACAGGCTCGAAACGTAAAAGACTGTCTCACCTTCCCAAGTGTCAAACTAATATACCTGCTTGTTGTTTATACACCTGTCTTCGTCTTTTGTTTTTCTGTAAATTTCAACTATATATATATATATATATATATATATATATATATATATCTAGTTGACTGTTCCATGAAGTTAAGATCAACAAAAATGTATTCCATTCAGTGAGAGACAAATATTATTTAATGTACATAGTATAAAGATACAAGCTACTAACATGCAATACCTCTGAGTTCTCTGGGTACTTGGTCTGTTGCATGAGAAATTCCAAGACTTTTTCTAGTTTATTATTTTCTTGTGATTTCTCCTGTACCAGTATCCAGATTTTCAAATAGAACACAGTAGACCATGCACTTAGAGACTGAAGATTTCTTGGAGACACAAGCCATGTTATAAAAACTTGCCTAGACACATGTCACCAGAGCAAGAAACTATAAGCAGTGCGTGTCTATACACTCTGACATTAAATGATATACGTGTATATATCTCTCTTACTTCAAAATTAAGTGGTTACTGTTTAGGAAACATCACTATCCGCATAAAAACTCATTACAGCCATAATATATGTAAATAACTAGACATTCACAATCACATCCAATTTGGTAAGATAACAAAACAGAAGCAAAACTATACAAAGAAGACACACAATACAATAAATTAACAAGTTTCCATCCAAGACCATTTTCTAATTCTTCACGATTTCCCTGTTTTTTTTTTTTTTGGTTTTATTTTCATTGAATCAGTTTCCAATTTTCCTCTTCTTTTCTCCTCTTATTTACCATTTCCATCATTTCCACTTATTTCCTTTCTATGAGGTATTTACTTTCATTTTTGCATTCTGCCCTTCAAAACTGCCACATCATAAACACACACACACACATAAACACATATACACACATATGTATAAATATATATATATATATATATATATATGTACACACACACAAACATATAAATATATATATATATATAAATATATATATATACACATATATATATGTACTTGATTCTCATCTATAAATCATATATTTATGTATACATACACACACACACACACACACACACACACCCACACATATATATATACTCGCATAAATATATATATATACATACAGACAGACAGACAGACAGATAGATAGATAGATAGATAGATAGATAGATAGATAGATAGATCCATTTACACATGTCTGCCTCCATTTGTGGATAATGTTTCCGAGACAAGGCTCTCTATAGCAAGTATTTGAACCAGAACTTTCTGTCTCTTCTTGCCAGACGTTTAATCTTTATACAATTAACTCAGAACCAAACAAATGGGATTTGTTCAATTTGTGTTGTTCTGAAAGAATTATATGTTATGAAAACAAAACAGATTTAATGCCAACTGTGTATTGAAACATTGATGCATTTATCTCGATAACTGTCTGGTTAGCAAAGATGCCTATGGTTGATGGTCACAATGGACGATCAGTCTAAACACTGCTGCTATGGAGAAGTCCTTTGCATATGAGAAGAAAGAGAAGAGAATCACTTTTAAACAAGTCAAATTAATCAAATGAGTGGGGGTGGGGGTGGGGAGGTGATGATGACAGTGATGATAATTATGATGAGGATGATGTGGTAACAATGCTTGGGGTGATGTTGGCGATGACAATAATGACAAAGATAGTGGTACTGACATTAACAGCAATAATAATGATGATGATGATGATGATGATAACAATAAGAACAATGAGAATGATGATGATGATGACAATGAGAATGGTGGTGATGATGATGATGATGATGATAAAAGATATCAATGGTTATAAATTTACAAAGGAAACATTTCTTTTGCTTTTGTGAGGAAAATAATTTAAAGCACAGATCAACCAGAAGGTAAATTTGATTTATTTCAAATCCTCACATGATTATTACTTATTCATCTATCTCATATTATTATTATCACTATTATTATTAATTTCAACAATAACAGCAACAAGAACAATAATGATAACAATAATAATAATGATAATATGAGCATTCTTGCAAAGAGATCAAAAACGTGTTTATTACATTGAAGATGGCAATGTTTTAAGGGATTTTATAAACAGCTATTTCCACTTTCAATTCATTGTTTGTAAGTTTTGAATTCATTGAAACGAAGTTGTTGTTTTGACATTTTTTGAATTTAATTTATTCCCCGGTCAAACGCAGTGTCATGTCTTTTCAAGATAGTTGAGGGAATTGAAACTTGTTGTCCAAATAGAAAAAGGAAAACATTTAAATATTGAAATTCAGTTGTCATTGAAGCATGCCCTATGCATTACATGGCCATGTTAGAAATGGACCTCTTCTTTCTGTTTGTCTTATATTTTTTGGTTGGATTTTTAATTCTCATTAAAATTTTATATACATCTGCATTTAAAAACCATTGGACAATATAATCGTGAAATATATTCACGAATTTTCCCTATGTACAATGGTCACATAAAGTTTTCCTCTCTGTGTATATCACTACATCCAAATATATATATATATATGTGTGTGTGTGTTTTCTTTTATTCATCTGACTGAGGCCATACTAGAGCACCGCCTTAAAAGGTCCTAGTCAAAGAAATCGACCAAGAACTTATTATTTGTAAACCTAGTACTTATTCCATTGGTCTCTTTTGCCAAACTGCTAGGTTATGGGGGCGTAAACACACCAGCATCAGTTGTCAAGTGAGGTGGTGGGGGGACAAATACAGACATACACATATATATATATATATATATGTGATAGGCTATATATGACAATTTCTGTCTACCAAATCTCCTCACAAGCTTTGGTCAGCCTGAGGCTATAGTAGAAGACATTTGCCCAAAGTGCCGTGCAGTAGGACTGAACCGGGAACTATGTGGTTGGGAAGCAAGCTTCTTACTACACAGCTGCACCTATATGTGTGTGTGTGTGATTGTTCCCCAACCACTGCTTGACAACTGGTGTTGATGGGTTTACATCCCCATAACTTAGCAGTTCAGCCAAAGAGAATGATAGAATAAGTACCAGGCTTAGAAAAGAAAAGGTATGGGAGTTGATTCGTTCATCTAAAATTCTTCAAGGTGGTGCCCCAGTATGGCCACAGTCTAATGACTGAAACAAGTATAACATAAAAAAAGATATATATGTATATATGTATATATATATATATATATATATATATATATATATATATATATATTTATAAATATAATTAAGGGATCAGCAAAATATTTGCTTCACCATATACCGAAGTTCAGAAATAGCAGCTAAAAAAGCTGAGAATCTCACAGATAGCATCACTTGTAACTCACGATGCTATCTGTGAGATTCTCAGCCTTTTTAGCTGCTATTTCTGAACTTCGGTATATGGTGAAGCAAATATTTTGCTGATCCCTTAATTATATTTATAAATATATGAACTTTTGAATAAGTTCTCCACCAATAATGGTGCTTTCATACCGATGGGCTTGGTAAAAATTATTAATTATTAATTGATTCATTAATTAATAAATTGATAATCCTTTACCCTTTTAATTTGTATATATATATATATATATATATATATATATATATATATATATATATATATATATGTAGTAAGTGCAAGAGAGAGAGAGAAGCTAGATTATTGAAGTTGTTCCAGTGGCCCCTTATTCTAGAGTGTATAAGGCATGTCACTGCTCAACTTAAAAAAAGTACTGTACTCTACATCTGTATTGTGTACTCCATACACATATGCATGTGAGATACTTGTAAACATGCAAAACGTTATGCTCTATTGATGGGTGATGGTCACTTGTAGCAGTTTTAGCTTCTGATGTTTAGGGTAGAATGGGTATAAACAACATGCCTATACACCTGGAACACCATGGAGGAGCAGGTGTTTGAACTCACCTGTAAATCAGTCGGCAATAGCTTTCTATTGGGCTGCTATCAGACCAGGGTGTGCAGCCGTTATTCAGTCGTTTGTGAATAATTAACTCAGCACTGGTATTAACTAGTATGAACTGACTAATTAAAACAGAGCCTCACAGAGCCAACCAAGCCGTACAGGTGCTGTATAATTTCTGCCCAGTGATCTGAATGTTAAAGGAAAGAAAGTGAACGAAGCCCATGGGAACAGCTGCAGGAGTATCTCTGATTTTCTCACATGCATGCATGCACACACACACACACATGCACACACACACACACACTGGAGTATATCTGCATTGAGTCATTCCAATTAACTAAATTCTGTTCGTATAACTTATTGGGAGTGAAAATATTAAATTAAATTCGAATCTTGATAATAATGATACCTTATAATTAAGATGAAAGTGAATCTGAGAGGAATGATTCCAGAGGTGTATGACTGAATCCTGTATGGATGTATGAAAAGTAAAGTTAAAATCTTCTTGGATTTAATGTTAAACCAGATAATCGTTTAAAGTTAAACCCAATATAGATTAAAGCTGAGCCCAGCATGATTTGAGTCTACAAAATGGATTTATACAAAATGAGTTGCTATCAACTGTAGTTCTGCGTTAGTCACATCTGGAAAATATAGACTAGTTCCAGTGAACAAGCCCCATAATCTAGCCTTAGTTTCTTTTATTGATAAACCCTTGAAAAGGATTAGGAACTTTGCATAAATTTAATTTTTTTCACTTCAAAAATGCAGACTTTGTACCTATCTAAGAACATATCACTACTTGTAGAGGGGGTGATGGTGTTAATAACTATGGTGGTGGTGGTGGTGGTGGTAATAAAGATGAGTATGATGGTGGGGAGGATGTATTTTAAATAGAAATGTTTAAATGTAATTTAACCCTTTTGTTACCCTATTTCTGTTGAGATGCTCTGTGTTTCTTTCAATTAATTTTAAATATAATAAAGAATTTAGTAAAATAACTTAGTTATCATTAAGCTAATAATGTTAGGAACATAAATTGTGATGAAGGTTTGGTGGAAGATTTTAATTCAAAACTTATGAAAGCAAGACATTTGTACTACAGAGCCAGAGCCGGTTTCAGTCGAGTTGGTAACGAAAGGGTTAATCAACAATGTCTAATAAAAATAAAAGTAAAAAGAAGAACGATCAATGTGGCTGACATTTGAACCAAGTAAGTCACTGAACCTAGTGAATCACTGAAGTAAATATGAGACCATAAAAACAATTCAATCTTGTGATAACTGCATCATTTATTGTAACGATGCCATGCATAGAGTGTAACAAACAGCACTGATGAACCTGATGCCAACATCAATAGCGATAAATAGAGCAACACCACTCATAATCACAGTGAAAATGGGAATTTGATAGAGGGAAAAAGAATAAGAGAAATAGAATTTCTCAACTGCACCTACTCAATTTTCTCAACTCTTTCTTATTAACATGTGCGTTAAATGTTCAACAAACAAAATATAAACCGTTTGACAACAGATAAATATCCAAAATACATGATTATAAAAAAAAATAACCAGACATTACTGGATTTCATTTCCTTCATTTTTAACATTGATTTATTGGTCTTCGATCCATTTTTAAAACGTTTTTTTAATAATTTTTTGTTACAAGCAAATGTTGTTTTGTTTTGTTTCTGTTTTTTTTTTTTTTTTTACCTTTTCTTTTCTGTTATTTTCAACCTTGCATAAACACACAGATGTAAATTCTAGCTCAATTGCTAGTGAAATGCATTTTAGAATTATTTTACAGAGGACTTACATTTTCTCTGTCAAACATGAAAATTCTTAGGTCAGAATCAAAACATTTCTAACAAATTGTGATATTGGAAAAAAAAAAAGGAGGGTCGGGGGGGGAGAATAAAAAATTCTCTTTTCTTCTTTTAAATCATTGATATTACTTAATCGAGTGGAAGGATAAAAATAGACATACACGAGAGAAGAAGGGAAAATAAACCTACACGTATTCGTTTAAGAATATATCAGAGAGAAAAATTCAAACATAAATCACACTTGCATACATAACATACAAATAGAGATAAATATAAACAAAACTTCAAAAAGAAAGAAAAAATGAAGAATTCATGGTTTATACAACAGACAAATAAACTGACTCCCCCACCCCACCCAACAAAACAACATATACATTCATATATATATATATATATATATACACTGTTGCATCAAATTCTTGTGTACACTCATGGCATATGTAAATACATACAAAATATAAACACATGTGACTTCACTTTACACATTTGTGTGTCTATGTTTAACACTCACTAACTCTTGAAGATGTTTTTAGGTCTTTTTTTTTCCCACTAATTCAACTAACTCACATAGAATTCTTCTGTAATTCCCTCCGTTTTTCAGTACACCATTTAACAAAAGACCATAAACCCATACAAATACAGCTACAAGCAAATGTACCCAACCAATTCAGTGATGTACATGTCAGACAGACAGCCTAACAGATAGAGAGAAGGATAGGTAGATGGATGGATGGATGGATGGATGGACGGATGGATGATAGATAGATAGATAGATAGATAGATTGATAGACTGCCAGAGGGGGGAGTACATGTTTATAGATGCCACCCTTTTATCATAACACATAAGGCCATGGGACTTTAAACATATTTCTTTGTTGCTTCTCCCTTTTAAAGCACACACCTTATAATTACTGTTGAAGGGAGGGCTGATTTGCTTGGATCTAAAACATTTCAATATGGTCCCTTAATTATCCTTGTCACCCTCTAAAAGTCGATCTCAATGACATCAGTTAATATTGATTTAAAATTTTGGCACAAGGTCAGCAATTTCAAGGGAGTAATTAAATCACTCCTCAGTGTATAACTGGTACTTATTTTATCAACCTTTGAAAGGATAAAAGGCAAAATTGACCTCAGCAGAATTTGAACTCAGAACATGAAAACTGACGAAATACCCCTAATGATTCTGCTAGCTCAGTGCACAATACCAGTTAAATACTAAGGGTGAGTTATGTAACTCTAGACCTCATCTTGTTATTATTGATTTCCTAGTACTCAGTTCTTTAACTAAAACTAGACTCCTGTAAATTCTAGCATCTTCATATTTTCTTCTTTTCTTTCCATTATTCTCCCCCCCCCCCACGCGCGCGCGCGCACATCACCTTTGTAACATTTACCATGTCTTTCTTGTGGAACTTAAGTGTTTTATCTGATAAAATGTCTACCATACTTGCTTCCTCTGCAGGAATCCTGTCGTCTGTTTGCTAAACCCCATGATACAGCTCGAGTAATTGGATATCTTCCTCTTGCCCTCATCTTATGATACAGCAATGGCAGTCATTAAATCATCACCCTGATAGCAATTGTAACCAGGGTGGCCTGCCCATTCCTATATGTAGTGGTGGTGGTAGTGGTGGAGCTATTTTAATGGGTGCCTTCTGAAAGATAAGTCATTGTGCTTAAACTTTCTTGCAATATTATAGAAAGGGAACGCTAGAAATAACAGTCACTGCTGTGAGATAACTGACTGGTTTAGAGTAGCATAAATTTAGTATTAGTGATGCCTGCAAGTAAAAGAGTTGAGTAAGACACACAGCAACCGATGTGTGATGCCTGAAGCGAGACCTAGGGCCCAGGTCCAATGGTCAAAGCTGACCATTACAGGACAGCGTTGATTTGCAACTTATCTTGCTATCTTCAGACCCATGTTTAGATTTGAATTCATCTTGGGAAATCTTTGGAATGACCATTAATTCTTGATGGGAACCTTATTTACAGTAATAAAAGAATTTCATCCGTAAGTGGGATTATAGGTGCAAGTGTGGCTGTGTAGTTGAGAAGTTTGCTTCGGAATCATATGGTTTAGGGTTCATTTCCACCATGGGGACATGATCTGCTGTTGTCTTCAACTATAGCCATTGAAGCAGGAAACTGAAAGAAGCCTATTGTGTGTGTGTGTGTGTGTGTGTGTTTCCTGTTGTAACTGTGCAAGTTGCAAACAGATGTCTGTCACACGAATGCTGTCCTTTGTTTGCAATTTTCTGCAAAAGCTTGCCCAGCCATTGAGTTGTTTACTGTTCAAAGAAACATAGAGATAAATATTACTTCACATGGAAACAGGCGAATGCTGGAAGAGCATCCATCCATAGGAAGATCTACCTCAATGCAGTTTCATCTGACCTATGCAGTGACGATGATGACGGTGGTGGTGATAGGATCTTTGGCAAAGGAGATTGTGACGTATCAGTAACTTCTCAAGGCTATTATAAATATTTATTTTTAAAATATTCCCTCGTTGGTAGAGGGTTTCATTCAAAATATTGGAATACTTTTTCTCTTGACATCAGAGGAACTTCCACAAATTTGCAAGCTTAACTAAATAAGTTTCGTTGACAGAGACCCCCCCCCCCCATTAATTTCCAGGAATTCTGTTTTATATTTAGTATCGCTGATAATCAGACGTATAACAGCAGCAGTAGAAGTAGTGAGGTTACAATGATGAAGACCAGTTCTTCAACTCTATTTCTAAACCATGATATGATATCTCATAGCAGGTGTTAGGTTTTGTGTTTGTGCAAGATAACTTATTTTTTTCACACCTGGCTTTGGAAACATCATTATTAATTTCTTTGAGAACTCAGCCCTGCAGCTTGAGTTTATTCCAATTTAGAAATATTTCATTTAATTTGCCAATGCCTTTAGGAAAGGCACAAATATTGCCATTTCCCCCCACACACCCCATTCCTCTCTGCTTAGCCTTTGTGGTGGTTAAACATGAACTTGATGAAGAAATTTGATAATGATCCTGACCATTATTAAGGTTGTTATAACTTGTCTTTATTAAAAAAAAATCATTGTCGTCATTATCATCATTGTCATGCATTCTTTACAATCTCTAGACTAATTTCATCAATCTATACCTACTAATATTCATTTCAAATATGTCTTATTTACTTGCTTCTATGTTTTTATCATCAATTTTGATTTAGCTTCCTCCTGGGGCTTGCTCACCTCTTTTGTGGTTTGTTATTTCAATCACTTCTTCAAGTTGTGAAATTATACAAAAATGTAGAGGAAGAAAAAGAAAATAATTGAAGATGATTTACCAAAATTCTTTAAAACTTTTGTAAAACATACGGAAAGAAAGTTAATAAATTTGTTATTAAATTAAAAGAAAATTTTAAAAAAAAATTTTTTATATTTGGCATATTGAGATTATTTAAAAAATTTTTAGCAGTGTTACATGAAAACTAATACACACACACATGTTTATATACACACACAAACATATATATATGTATGTATACACATACATATACATACACATATATATACATATATATATATGTACGTATGTATGTATACACACACATACACATATATATACATATATATATATATATGTACGTATGTATGTATACACACACATACATATACATATACATATATATATATATACATACACACACACATATTTGAAATACTTATTTGTAAACCAGTCAACCTCAAAAGTCTGAATTATCTGTTGAAAGTTTCTTCCAGTCTAAAGTGAAAAATTGTATATTGAAGTAGAAGATTGGTTAGAATATCAGAGAAATATTAAAATGTCTTTCCAATGGAACTGAATCTCTCTCTCTCTCAGATCAACAATAGGAATATATTATAAGAGGTATTAGGAAATGATATTTTCTATAAAACAGAAATAGAAATGTTTTCATTTAAATATCTCCATAGATTCCAAGAGACATTTTAGAATTCGGTAAAACAGCACAATAATTTATAACAAAAATACATTCTCAACTCTCATAAACAATTACCTTGCTTTTTTTCCTAACAACTTCTCCTCATCACTAAGTTTACCTCACCACTACCACCACCACCACCACAACAACAACAGCAACAACAATCACCACCACCACCACCACCACCACTTAAAGGAAGTTACATTTTTTTCTATGTTGCAGTATGAAATTGCTGCTAATATCAGCAAAAAGTAAACTGTTTCGAAGGGAAAGGTCTAGTCAATTCCATCCACCCCAGGACTTGACTGGTGCTTACTTTTATCATCACCCCCCCCCCCCCCCCCACACACACACACAAACAGAAAAGACGAGTGGTAAAGTTGACCTTAGCAGAAAGATACCGCAAACGTTTTACCAGACACTACAACGGTTCTTCCAATTCTCTCTTTTATAATACAGTGATGCCATACATCCAATGGTTCCCTGCAACACTTCGACAACAGTGTCATGCAGCTTCTTTCTCACTTTACTTGGGTTCATTTCATAGCTTAATATAACACCTAAACCATATCCAACTTATTCCTCTCTTTTACTAGTTAAAAGACACATCTTCCTCTAGTATTTATAATGGCAACATAATTTACTAAATAGTTTCTATATTATGTAAACTAGTGGAAACCATCTTGCACTTCTTTTGAGCAATCTAATCTTACATGTTATCTTCTCAGCCTAGAATCTAGTGAGCCATTAGTCTGTCCGAACTCCAGTGTATTTTAACCCATTAGTATTTAAACTGGCCATGTCCAGTTCAAATATTCTACTTGTTTCCTGTTCAAACCAGCCAGAACCAGTTTCCCACACCTACCATACGATGTCATTCTAAAAATAAACAGCCCTGTCATCGAAATCTCAAAGCTACAAGATAATGCATGATTGATCCGAAACAATGTGAATAAATAAATATTAAATTTGACAGAGAAATCTGGATGGTGAAGGGTTAAACATACAGCATTGAGTTCACATCTACCCTCATTCTACCTATTATATAAGATACACCCACTCACATCATTCCTGTTACTGCTGCATTCATTTACTCTCTGCTTCCTAAGCAATGCATTCATTTTCTTAAGTTATTTGCATTTTCCTTCAATTCCACTCATCCATTTTCTGAATATTTTCTACAGTTCTTCAAATAAGAAGCAAGTCCGTAGTCTATATGTTTCCTCCAGACATGTAAATATAATATTTCAATCTACAAATACATAATTCTATAGAAGAGAGGGATTTCTACCTCAGTTCTGCTTGGTTTCAAATTTTTTAACTCGTACATCTTGGAAAAGACCAACCATTGTGGACATATATCATAGTGAACTTCTGAACTGATATTTAATTAGATTTAGTTAATTAGTAGCTTTTACTTGACAACTATATTTCTTTGTTCACAGGCTGTGGAGAGTTTTCACTGAGACATAATTGAACCTGGTTTTATTTGGTTTAATCCTCCATAAACAACCAACAACTTTACAATTGCAGATTTTAAACAAAACTGTGTCCACTTCCTATTTGTACAAGTAAACTTACTTTAAAGGTCTTTTAAATATTCCCACATATACAGGTCATATATGTCTGTGTGTGTATGTATGTATATATACATATAAATATATATATATACATATGTATGTATATGTATCTATGTGTGTATATATATATCATCATCATCATCATCATCGTTTAACGTCCGCTTTCCATGCTAGCATGGGTTGGACGATTTGACTGAGGACTGGTGAAACCGGATGGCAACACCAGGCTCCAGTCTGATTTGGCAGAGTTTCTACAGCTGGATGCCCTTCCTAACGCCAACCACTCAGAGAGTGTAGTGGGTGCTTTTACGTGTCACCTGCACGAAAACGGCCACGCTCGAAATGGTGTCTTTTATGTGCCACCCGCACAAGCCAGTCCAGGGGCACTGGCAACGATCTCGCTCGAAAATCCTACAGGAGCCAGTCAGGCGGTACTGGCAACGGCCACGCTCAAAATGGTGCATCTCATGTGCCACCCGCACAAGAACCAGTCCAGGGGCACTGGCAACGATCTTACTTGGCTTGCCGGGTCTTCTCACGCACAGCCCATTTCCAAAGGTATATATATATATATATATATCCGAGATTTTGTAAGGTCAATTTCTGAGTGTCTTTAATAATTATTTCTCTTGCAATAATGTAGTTCCTTAAAAGACATTCATCATTTTCTTCATGCAGCAGACACTATTTCTTTTAAGGTGAGTTATTTCTCTACTTGCAACTAAACAACATCAGTGGTGCCTCACAAAGTAACTCATGTAGAATGGGGACCAGCTATATTTGTAGACAGAATGTGTTTATACAAGGAGTGGAGTTGAAAAACAGTTATGGAGCTTCAGTATTAGGTGACTCCATGAAGTGTGTGTATTGTGAGTGTCTTGACTGTAGGTGACCAGAGAAGCAGATGAGTACCTGAGTTAGTTATATCAAATAGAAGTACCAGAGCTAACTCTTTCAAATAAGAGTACCAGAGTTTATCAATCAAATATGAATAATTATCAACACAAAAAGAAAAAAAAAATTTAACACATTTAGTGATCCTCAATTACAAATCATTCACCAGAGTGAAACTATTTTGTTCTGTTCCTCGTTAAATATATTATATTTAATTACTTTAATTACTTTTCTCTTTACACACCTTTATGATTATTATTATTATCATTATTATAATTATCATGTGGCAACATGTAAATATTCTTTTGTCTCCAGGCACTTTGACTATTATTAAACTAAATATTTCATTTATTAAACAATTGCCACGTGCTATCTTGATTGGTGTTGACGAAATGTTTAGCAATCCAGAAATAAAAATTACACAAAAAAAGAAAAATATTTCAAAAATCCTTTTTTGAAGTTTCCCAGAATGCAATTTATTATTTATTTGATATCATTAAAATTTGTTTCAGTTTTCGTAACTAATAATTAGAGTAGAGTGCATCTCTCTTTCTCTCTCTCTCTCTCTCTCATCTACATAATATATCATTCTGTTTCTCCATGTGCAGCTGGAGAAACCTCTACTTGCTAAATATATTAATTTCATAATTGGTGAAGAAAAACATGATAATAATGAGCCTATTGTATACATTGCTCAGGGGCCCTATAATTTGTCGGAAAAGGATGAAAGAAAAAAAAAGGGGACTGAAAGCTGCAGTAAGTGAAGTAATGAAAGGCACCAACGATACCCAAAAATATAGCACACAGGATGAAACACAAGAAAACAGAAAAGTGAACAGCAAAAGAATGATAAGGAGGAAGTAGTGTTGGTGGTTTGGAGAAGCATGGAATTTTCCAAGGAAATACTGTTTTAACTGCTAACAGCTTGAGTATTCCATTCCATGTTGCTGTTGGAAAGATGGTAAATAATCTTGTGGATTTTTGTCAAGTCAGCTGCCAGTCATGGAAACTTCAGTGTGTCAATGCCTAGAGAAGGAAGACATTCAACATATGGTAAACAACTGATGGAAGATATTTATCTAATTGCATGTCTCTAAACAGATTCTAGTTTCCAATAGATAGTTTGGACAAGATGGGGGTTCCACACCAGAGAAACAAACTCTCAATATGAATGTACCATAACCATACATATATTTTGGAAATGTGGTTCATTCAGTGTTGATCACCGTTGAAAATAATACCTAGACCACATTCACCTGTAGAATTCTTAAAGTTGGTGTTGTGGAAGAAATTGATAAATTCTGCCTGAATTGTATAGTGATCGGCTTGAGTTCCCAATCAGTAATGCATTGCTGCAGTGAGTCCAGCTCAGATTGTAGGAAACATCTATAACATAGAGGAGCTGTTCTTTTTATGTTAAACTATAGTTTAGCATCAACTGTCTTGTACCTTTTACCTGTTTCAGTCATTAGACTGTGGCCATGCTGGGGCACTGCCATGACTATTTTAAGACGGTAACATACTTCCAAGTTGGCACCTATTTTCCAATATATGCAACAAATTCAATCAACTCATGTCGTATGAAACATATGTAACTAAACTCCTCCTCAACTCCCTTGGAGGAAAAGCAAAACCAGTTAACCACTGCAGTTTTATGCCAGTAACACACACACACAAATGCTTGGTGACTAATAATGCAGAGCTTTAGTCACAAGGCAACAGTTTTTTAGGCAAATGCTACAGTGAAAGGAAAGAATGAGAAATAGATGAAGAAACGAATCATCCAGGATATCTACCAAAAATATTTGTATATTGGTTCAACGACTAATATTGTTTCCATTTAGATTCTTTTCTAAATAGGTTCAGATTCATCATGCAATTGTTTATAATGATTTTTATCAAAGAAAACAAATTGTAAATAGAAACCAACTATTTAAAATTTTCTTCTTTTATTTTTAATATATTTGGCTTGTTTATTTTAATTATTAAATCTATAATTAGCTTCATTCTTTGACACCCCTCATAGTTAAGTCTGACTATTATATACAGAAGCATAATTGTTTTACTAATACGGATGTAGAAAGTCCTATCTTCCTAGAATAAACAGTATTTAGATGTTGGCTGATGTGTCATGTTGGGGGGAGGGGAGAAGTGGATTTGAACTGTTGAATAAACCACCTGCTCACCCATTAACAATAACAAATGAGTTCTAAAACCTTCTATTTTCTCTCTTTCCCTCTCTCTCTCTGATATGTACATACACATACATAAATTCATGCATGTATATACGTGTGTATGTGTGTGCTTATACATATGTACACACATACACATATATATATATACATATATGTATTATATATATACATGTGTGTGCGTGTGTTTGTCTGTATATATATGTTTGTGTGTACGTATGTTCTCTTCTGTTTTCGACTATTTAAATTCTTCCTCTGAGGAAGGAGCTGGTTTCTAACAAAGATATAAAGCTCTGTCATTGGAATATAGATAAGGAAAACAATGTCACATTTTAAACTTGAGAAAAGACTTGCATAATTTTACTGTTGCACTTACAATCTGTAATGTGCAAGTTACTTGGTTGGTTTCCTTTTCTGAAAATCCAAACTTATCCGGATTAACAGTTAGGCATTTATTTACAAAACCAAAGGGCACCAGTTATTATTGGTATGAATGAGAATTTATAATCTGGATATAGAAGTTGGAGGTTTCAAAGCAGTTGCCCGTGGTTATCTTCTTTGATTTTTAAAGAGATATTCACATTAGCAGGACAGCTGACCTCTATGACAGAACATGCTTTTTCTTGTCTGTCCCAAGCAACAGTATCCAGCCCTTTATGTTTATGTAAGTATGAATAAAGATATATCTCAACACTTCTGTACATTCTAATATATCTGTAATAATTCATAATGACTAATTATTTAAACTGAGCTACAGATTAAATTGGGAGTATCCATCATTTAACACCCATTTTCCATATATATATATTTATATATATATATATATATATATATATATGGATGATGATTATGATTTACATCACACATAATTACATTGCCTTAATTTTTCAGATTAAGAAGTATTATTATATACCTTCAGGTGAGTTAACAAGGAAAGTCAAAACATGTTGGGCGTGATTGTAAGGAAAACCATTTAAGTAATACTTATTTTGTAGACCCCCTAATGGACAAAACATAAAGTAGATCTCACCAGTATTTGAACTCACAAAGTAAAGATACACAAATAACAACTACAAAGCATTATATCCATTATTTATTCTATCAATTGACTGTCAAATATAATGGTAAGAATTTTTAATTTAGCATGTATGTGTGTGTGTTTGTGTGTGTGTGTCTACGCATACATACATATATATATATATATATATATATATATATATATATATATATATATATATATATATATATATATATGTATGTATGTGTGTGTGAATATATACACACACACACTCACACGCACACATACAAATACACATACACACACATTCAAGTAGATACCTTTCAAAGCCAGTCATTGTTTAGAGTGCACTAAATTTCCATCGATGAAGAATTTCAAGACTCTACTGTAATTCCTTTACTCTAAGGAAACCTCTCTCATGGTCTTTGAAATTAATGGCAGTTTGTTTAATAATGTAGTTATTCTCTGTCAGTGTATAAAATAGATTCAGATATGATTTCTGTATTAAATATGCATTGATTTGACCTGTTTGTTAATTGCTTTTGATATCAACTGGTAAGACAGAATGAAGAAATGTAAAAAGCACTTAGGAGAACTCCGTTCCTTTAGACCAATAGATATTCTCAGAATGAAATGACACTGTAGCTAACTTATAAATACTTGATTCAAAAGTAAGGAGAGCTCAACAATGGACAGCTGACAACTCATAGATTCTCAATCAATTGGAGTTCTTTTAAAATATCGGCCTTTTATTGTTGGTGGCCATAGATATCTATTGCCATCATTAAAGAACTCAGGAACTATTTCACCAAAGATGTACTTTTACAGGGCAGAATAATCAGTCAAATATTTTTTTTAAATACTTTTTTCCCTCCCAATTTCTTTCTGTTGTTTAAATATTTTTACACAAATATTTAAACCTGGAAAATATCTTCTGATATATTATTCTCTGTAATTCTCAGAAACATAAAGAACAAGAACAAAAATTACCTTAGGGTAGAGCGAAACAATATATTCTTTTATTCATGATATTTCTTCCCAGCATTGTGGACTATTTAATTTATTGTTTATTTGCTTCTGTTTCATAGTTTAATTATTATTATTAACGCCTCACTGAATTTGTTGTCAGGAATATTAACTGAACTGTAAAATGAATCATGCTTCAGTGATTTTGCTTTCATTTAAAAAAGCAAAAGGAGTTCTGCTATTCTGTAAATTTCGAAAATGAAATGTTAAACGAAATCAGAAGTAGAAGCAGATACATAAATTTGTTTCCAAGACATCCATGCATTGAAAATGAAATCTTACATTTCAATATATATATATATATATATATATATATATATATATATATATATATATATATATATATATATATATATATGTGTATTTGTATATGAATGATGTATGTAGATATTTCTTACCTTTGTTCCAGATGAGAGTAAGTGAATTGCAAAGAAGATTCTACCTATTGAATCTACTGTTTCATTTACTTGAACCATGTTAACCTGAAAGAAATAATAGCAAACACAATAATGAATATTTTAAAGTCGGTTGAGTGGAAGACATCAATTCATTGAATTTAGATCGGCATTTATAATTCATAGCCATCTTTAAAAAAAAAAAATACACAAAATATTTCCTATTACATACATGTGTGTGTGTAAAGTAGATGTGTGATCTAAAACATTTCTTAGGATTTACCAATTTCATCCAAGGAGTCTTTCAGATATGAGCCTGGGTGTGTGTATTTACTACTATTACTGCTCACACACACACACAGTGATAGATAGATAGATATGAATATGCGTGTATGTTTATATAATATATGCAAATATAGATATGTTTATACATATAAATAAGCGTGTGCACATAATGTATACACATAGAAATACATACATAGGTATGTCAGTATATCTGAGTTTGTGTGTGTGCACATGCATATATATATGTATATGCATGTGTGCACATATATGTGACCAAACAGAGTTCTATACATGAGTATATATACATATATTTTAAACCAGCAAATGTGACTCAAGAACCAAGTTCCATGCCATGCCTTGCATGGCACTTCAAAGGTGCCACATTTACAACACTTGGCATTTGAGTCACTTTAGTAACTTTGGCTGATTAAAAATTATGTATGTAAGCATATGTAAGTATGAGTATGTTTGCATAATACCTATGATATATATATATATATATATATATATATATATATATATATGTTGTCAGTGTATTTACATATATGTGTGAGTATATGTGTGTAGATGTATATACACACATATACATGTACATGTGTGCGTGTGTGTATTGTCAATGTGTTTATTCTGTTGAATAGGTTGCACAACAGCTGACAAAATAACAAAGCTAATGTACAAAAGATTATTGTTTATCTTGATTCTCTGCCAAGTTGATATACCAGAAATGGAACTGCGAACCTTCTTTTAGAAGAGAGGAGTGAGGGACTTTTTGATTTTGTCATTATTATGTTTTCCTTTCATGCCAGCAGTTTTGCTTGCTTTATTTTCTTTTCGTTTATATTTTCATTAAAAATATACATTTAGACTTATCGGCATTCAGTCTAGAATAATGAAATAAAGCTTTTCTGTGATCTGGCAGGATATTTGGTCTGGAAATAGCAATATCCAAACCATATTTACATGTATCTAAAACATCATCTGTGATTTCAGAAATTGCAGATTTCTATTGACATGTACGCATCTCGCTGGCACCGGAATCTCTTTCGATATCACGTGCCACCTGTGATATATATATTTATGAATGTAAGTCTGTCCAGTACACAGAAAGGAAACCCTAGCACATTAACTTGTTTTCTCTAATCAGCCATTACTCACAATCATTGCAGAGTTCTAATTATCTATTTATTCAGTTCATACAACTGCTATCTCTTATTCATCACACTGCAGATATATGAAAAATGCACTGACACACACACACACATATATATATATATGTATATATATATATATATATATATATATATATATATATATATATATATATATATACATATATATATACATACACATACACATATATATAACTGAAAAAATTTAAAGTCAACAAGAAGAAGTATAGTTGGACATTTATTTTTTAATCACTACAATTGTTTCCACACAATGTAGTTCTCCAGGCATGCAAGTACTTGATTATGCAACCGTTTCCCTGCATTTTGTGATCTAGTGGTGTTTCTTTGGGCAATATGTAAATATTGTCTCCATAAGTTCGGATTCTCAGCTCCAAAATCAGCCTCTCTGTCTGTCGTGGCCTGAATTTAGTAGTAACCACTGAGTTCATCATTTATATATATATATATATATATTAGCTTGCTTACCAACCACATGTTCCAGGTTCAGTCCCACTGTGTGGCACCTTGGGCAAGTGTCTTTACTATAGTCTCGGGTCAACCAAAGCCTTGTGAGTGGATTTGGTAGAGGGAAACTGAAAGAAGCTCGTTGTGTATATATATATATATATATATATGTGGTGGGGGGCTGGCTCTCTTTGTCCCTCCTAACATCGCGGTTCGGCATAATTTCTTATTACTCGACTGATACTTTGTACTGAAGCACATATATTTATATATATATATAGTACGTGTGTATGTATGCTTGTATGTACATATGCATGTGTGTAGAGTCATATTAGTGTAAATGCATTAAATAGAAAAATAATATTCATTGTCATAAAAGCTGTTAACTCTATGTTGACTACTGCTTCTTATGCAGACTGTGTCTCCAAAGATCTGTATATATGTTTGTGTGTGTGTGTGTGTTGAGATATATCTTAATATGATTTAGCTATATACATATTAAAAACACAAAATATCGAGTTGTAAATATTTCATAATTTCTCTTTACTCTCACTTAATTCCTATTTCAAATAACAATTGTTGTTCTCTGACAAGATCCACTATACTAAATCAGTTGCTAGTATATTGTTATTGTTGATATTGTAGTTGTTGTTGGGTGCTGTTTTATACCCAGTAAACATTGCATTCATTCCACAGTTTACTGGGTACTACCAATGAAAAATTATCTGTAGCTTCTTTGTTAGAAGTGAGGACTGACATTCCAAACTGTTAATGAAAGCAATTTGTTTTCCTCATCTTTTTTCATGTCTTGCTAATCTATAATTTGTAGTTTAATTGGGTATGCATCAACAACAGCAACAACAACACCGTTTATTGTTTGCTTGGTTATATGATACATAATTCTTGTCGTCAGCTGTTGTTTGATTACATCGAAGTCATAGTCACTGTTTTGTATTCAGAGTTAAACGAGTGTGTGTATGTGTATTTTCTTTTTCCTATATCAATGTAGATCTTAAATTGTTATTAATTAAGCTTAACGAGGAAATAGAAATCTCTTTCATGATTAAATGATGTCGGACGCACACCAGTGAGGAGTTTTGACTGGGATTTGTCAAACTTGACTTGTATTTGTAAAAACAGGAATTCTGTTTAGTTGCGATGGTGTGTTCCAGTTGATTCAATCAACA
Source organism: Octopus bimaculoides (assembly GCF_046866305.1). NCBI lineage: Eukaryota > Metazoa > Mollusca > Cephalopoda > Octopoda > Octopodidae > Octopus > Octopus bimaculoides. The sequence continues at coordinate 2,404,700 of NC_142943.1, forward strand.
GAACATCTTACTCATGAAATTAACATGCAACTGGCTGAGTACTCCACAGACACACATACCTTTAACATAGTTCTTGCAGAAATTCAGTTTGACACAGAATGTGACAAGGCCGGCCTTCGTGAGTTACAGGTGCAACTCATTTTTGCAAGCTGAGTGGACTGGAGCAATGTGGAATAAAGTGTCTTGCTCAAGGACACAATGTATGCTGCTGGGAATTGAACTCAAAACTTTATGTTCTTGAGACAAATACTCTAACCACAAAGGTACGTGCCTTCACAACTTGTACTAATAGACCTTGTTAAAACAAAATACTCCTACAACAGGGTACACAAAACAGGAATAACCAGTCTCTGTGATGCTATTGGCCATTTTCATATAAAACTTTTTCCTCTGCTGTTTCCGTTTTGAGTTATATGTGAACAGAAGACATTTATCCTCGTTATTTTAACATCGACTTTTTCATGCTTAAATGGGTCAGATGGAATTCATTGTGAAACGCAGAGATTTTCTATGGCCGGATGCCTTTCCTGTTGGCAGCCCTCACTTGTTTCCAAGCAAGGTATTATTTCTCCATCACTGGATATGCTTTCATGGAAGATTGGAAATAAACCACGCTGCTTTTATGATGGTGACTCTTATTTACAATTATCATGCTCTGTCAACCAAATCTACTCAGAAAGTTTTGGTCAGTCCAAAGTTCAATAGGAGGCACTTGCTCAAGGTGCTCTGCAGTGGGACTGAACCTGAAACCACATGACAGGGAAACAAAACTCCTTAACCATATGGCCATGCCAGAAACTCTGTTCCTTGTGAAAGATAACATTGCCAATTGTATTACATGATACCATGTCATAAGATTCACCACAGAAACAGATCAATCTGATACAAACATAACTTCTCTGGTGACAAAACATAGTTCGACTGACTCATCTAATCTGTTGATAGAGAAAGAAAAAAAAAAAGAAATCTTACTATGATGATAAATACGATAATAATATGGAGATATTTTCACCTGCCTTAAGCAGCGGTAATATAACAAAATGTCGGTGAGTGCGGGTGGGGTGGGGGTTCAATTTGGCTGCATTTAAATTGAAAACTAGAAATAACTGATAATAATCGGAAGGAATCTGAAAACTTAAGTTCAGGTTTTCAGAGAAATTTCTTTGCTTGAAGGTATATAACGGTTATGAAGAATCTGCTACTCCATTGAGTTAGAAAACATTTTTTGTGTGTGCTGGCTTCTTTGAGAAATAATAAATGAATATGGAGGCTGATAAGCTGTAATTACCTCCTGACTGTTCCCTTCTAGAGCTTCATGACACTCAAGAAATGTGCTACATACGCTTGCAATGACATTTACACTGAGTATTCTTCTACTTAATTCAGAATTACCATTATGCAACTTTATAGAATAGAATTACATAATGGCTTTTAGATATAAAGGATTTCGCTATGGTAGCAAGTTTCTATAACGGAGGAGGTTTGGGATTTTCTACTCAAAGATGAGCACAACAAAAATGAGTTCCCAAAATAAGAAAACAACACAAAAGGTGCCAAAGGATTAAAGGATGTGATGTAATAAAATTTAACATAAGAAAGAAATAAAGCATAGACAATATAAAATATATATACTCTATGTGTGTGTGTGTGTATCCTGTTTATGAGTATCTGCACAATAGATATTGCATTTTTACTTGCTGTGTGTGCATGTATGTATGGGTGTATATATGTGTGTGTGTGTGTGTGTATGTATATATATATATATATATATATATACAGGGTTGGTTAAAAGTCACCCGACTGTAAATCAAAATTTCATAACTACTCTCTGCAATTCTGTATTGACTCAAATGGAAAAAATGTGTCACTGAAGGACTTCAGTTGGAACAATTTTCATAATGTTTCATATTTAGAAGTTTTTATTAAATTTATTCAGTTATGAAACAAATAAATTTTAGAATTAAATGGTTTCGATTTACTGTTGGGTGGCTTTTGGCCAACCCTGTGTCTGTTGGTGAGAGTGACAAGGGAGAGTTTGTAACTCAGTACAGAACAAATAGAAATGAAACTTTGTGTTAGGAACATTGCTCTTTTCTTGTCAATGGAGACTATACATTTTTCACATGTATATTGGTAAAAGACACAGACACACATGCGCACACATGATGGACTTACATACAATTTTCATCTGCCGAATTCTTCCCACTAGCTATTGGTTGGTGAACCACTTACCCCAAGGTAACTTGCTTTGAAATTGAAACTAGAACCATATGGTTGTGAATTACACATGTAGCCAGTTTAATAAATGTGTAGATAAAATTTCAGGTTATCCCATAAAAAAATATTGATTGGATTTAACCCCTTAACATTTAAATGGACCTTAACCAGCCAAAATATTCTACAAGTTTTATACTCAAACTGGCCGGGTCTGGCCCCTTCCATACCTACCCTACAATGTCATTCTAAAAATAAACTTTCACATCACCAAAATCTCAACTGTATGAGATAATGCAAGATTAATTCAAAGCACTGAGAATAAATAAGAATTACGTTTGATAGAGTCTGAAAACTGAAAGATAAAATCAAAAAGAAAGGTTGTCACATAATGTTTTTTTTCTCCATTTAATACGTAAATATATATCTGTAACCTTTGACCCCAAAATGAACTATTTGTTTGACGTTATTGATTTTATTTCCCCCATCTTAGTTCTTGGGATTCAAGCAAGAAATTATGAGGGAATAAATTAATTATGCTGGTTATAGATAATTTGATAAATATTATTATTGATCACCATTCTGAACATGCCTTCACTGCCTAACCACCCATAAAACCATAAAGCACAAGGTGTTAATAATTATAGCTAACGTTTGGAAATGTACAAATTTAGGTAATTAATGTTTAGCAATAACGATTTATCTACATGAATGCTGGCAGAAATAGCTAAATAATTCAAAAGGGAATTTCTTTATTGCATTTTAAAGTTAGTTTTAAGATTAAATATTTAAAAATAACATTGCATTGAGAATCTCACAAATATTGTTGCATTTTATAAACTTTATTGCTCATGGAAAATATATTCGTTGCCAAAATGTATGTGCAGAAAATACACCAATGGCAACTCACTACTGGCAATTCTTTGACCAATTGGAAAAAACATCCTTTGAAGAGTTGAATATATCCTGTTCTGCGAGAATATAAAAATGAACTTAATGAATTTACTGTCCCATATTAAAGAGGTTAAACTCATAACAACTCATTTTAGAAACTGTTTCAAAATTTTTATCAACATGTTTGTGTTTTTAAAATAATTTTGTTAAAGTAATAAATATCTGTATTTTATTTTTTACTCATTATTGAAATCCTAATATTAATTAATAATTTGCCAACAGTGATTATGTAAATTAGTCAATTACTGATAGGTGAATTTATTAATCAGAGAATTGTTCCTTGCTAAATTCTGCCTACGAATTGCTGTCTTTGACTTTTCCTGCAGCCATTTGAAACACATCTGTTTCTAATGATATGTTCCATTTTAACAGAGGTAAGATATTATCAATTAGAAGACTTCTGTAGAACTAGTTGGATTAAGTTTACGTGCTGACTTTTTTCTGGAAGTAGAAAGAGGAGAAAATAATCTAGAAGGTAACATTCCTTAAAATAAAAAAAAATTTTTAATACTTGATATTTCTTAGCAATTTTTGGAAACTAATTTCTTGATTCTTGAAAGATTATGGCATTTAATAAACAGATATTAACACACTTCATCTTCCAGCTTATTAAAATAACCTAAATAATTTTCATATAAGAATCTTGAATTGAGAATCCAAAAATGGCTTTACAGGAATCTTAGGAACCTAGTGATATACTTCGTTCTAAGGCCACATTCTTAATGGCCACCCCACTCCACTCACCATCACACACATAGATCATTTTCTGCAGCAAATTCAAAACAACAGTATTGCACAAATAAAACTTAACCTAATTAACACTTTATTTTGATTGTTTTTTTTTTGTTTTTTTTTGCATCTATTGCCACATTTTGGTCCCTTTTTTATTGCCCCATTTTCTTCAACAGCCCCTAAATCTTTCCACCGCCCACTTTGAGAACCAGTTCTAGAGCCAAATACTCTTCCTGATATTGAATCTTATCTATTTTTCAAGTAAAGAATCTCTTTACTCCTCACCTACAACACTTTCATACAAGCAATCACAGGTGCAAACACACAAGCAGACATTGATGCATGAACACACATGATGACGACCTGCTTTCTGTTTCCATCCACCAAACACTTACGCATACATATCTCTGAGCAATCTGGTGATAAAGATGGAATTATCCCCCAACATGATCATTGTTTAACATCTGTGTTCCATATTGGCATGGGTTATACAGGTGGACAGGATCTGATGCACCAGAGGACTGCATCTATCTCCAGTGTCTGCCTTGACATGGGTTTTGTGGCTGGATGCCCTTCCTGATGCCAAGCACTTTGCAGTGTGTACTGGCTGCTTTTCCCTCACACCACTAGAGAGGTTATCAAGTAACTTGCACAGCAAGAGGGGTGTGTAGCGTTGAGAGAGGTGGCTTTGGGTCAGACAGTGAGAGGCTAATGTGGTAGGAACAGGTGTCTTGTGCAGAGGAAATCATAGAGAGATGCCCCAGCAAGGAAGGGGAAAAAGGATGGTAGAAATGGTACAAAAAAAGGGCATAAAGAGAGAATAGGGACTGAATGTCAAGGACAGCTGGATGGGTAGGTTAATAAGAATGCAGGTGAAAGGTGAGAGACAGAGAATAGAGATGAGGATAAAGATGAATGCAGTGAATGGTGAACATGGGTGATGTAGACAATGGTTAATCTCAGTTTGGTGGGGGCAGGTAAGAGAAGTGGTAGTTAGTCAGGGCAAAAGTATCAGGCAGTAGAAATGGAGAGGGTGGGAAGTGTGGGGAAGAAAAAAATGCAGTGACAGAGACTGGGGTGAGAGGCATGTAAGTGAGGATAGTAAAAGTGACAAAAATAAAAAGTGTCAACATCAGTGGTTGGTGTGGGAAAGAGTTTACAGGAGAAAGGGACACTCAGTGGATATATATATATATATATATATATATATATATATATATATATATATACACACACATATACATATACTGTCATCATCGTCATCGTTTAACGTCTGCTTTCCATGCTGGCATGGGAGCCAGTCAGGTAGCACTGGCATTAGCCACACTCAAATGATGCTTTTTACGTGTCACTGGCACTGGCATCAGTCACACTCGAATGATGCATTTTACACACACACACACACACACATATATATATATATGTTTGTATAAAATTTGATGTGTTTTTTATACTTGCATTCCTATTGCAAATATATTACCCCTCCCCTCAAATACCCATCAGCATTATTATTAGTTTCTTCTTCCAGCTGAGATGACCTTTAACAGACTGACCCATGAACCCCTGTCTCCCATCAGCTTTAGTAGATGCTGAAAGCTAATGGCTGGCAGAGATTCCCAGCAAGGCATGGTTGAAAAAGGCATCTTGGTTGCAGCCACTTAATGAAGAATATACATACATATCTGTCTGTCTGTCTGGCCGTCTGTCTGGCTGGCTGTCTCTCTCTCTTCTCTCTACCTCTCTATCTATCTTCACTCATAGATAGATAGACAGACAGTCACACACACATATTACTTCAGTGCATCTTCTATACAAACAGTTAACCACCAAAACCTTAAAAGACAATCATAGAACACACCTATACACCTACATATATATAACCACAGTTATTTTATAATTACAATTGAACCAGTTTTAAAGCCCCAAAGGTTATTAATGCATTGTATATGCTTTTGACAGTTCTCATCTAATTTGAAAATCATGGATTTCTTCCACTACAATCTTTTTGAACCATACAATTTTTCATCTGCAAAGATAGATTATTGGACTAAAAAATGCTATATACAAAGAGAAAGTATTTTCAGTTTAATTTGATTGTAGTCAAGTTTCCAATATTTTATATATGATATTCACTTTTGACTTTCCATTCATGTTTCAAAACATAGAAGTGTATACCAAAACATTTTTCTTTTTTTTTGTAATATTATTCTTTATTTTTTTCTTTTTCTTGTTTAATTAAATGTATTTCTAAAAGATTGCGGTGCCCTATCATTTGACCTTTGTTCCGCCAAACTTTGCCCCCCACCCACCCATATGAGACTAGTCTCTTTACTGGTGCATGTAATAAAAGAAATGATTGGTGAGAATGTCTGTAACAGTTGTTGTTGATGTTAGTGATTAACCACAGGTTAAGCCAGATTGATCAGACCAAAGATCAAAAGCATTCTAACCATGGCCATTCCAATAATTTCCTCAAACTGATATTCAATGTGTCCTTCCTGATGGTCAAGTTCTGATTTGAAAAAGATTTGGTTGTGATTTCTTGTAAGATAAATAACCATCGTCAGGTTCTCTCATTGGTTAGTGTTTGTTTGTAGTTTTTGTTGACTGTGGTGTTGTTTAACCCAAGGTCAACTCTTATTGGGTAAACTTATGATCATCATTTTATATATATATTAAAAACAGCATTGTTGAGTAGGTCTTTCTATTTTAACAGAGAAACTAATGGGTGATGATAGTAGTGGTGGTGGTGGTGGTGGTGGTAATAATGCTGATGGTAATGGTGATGGTGTAGAGAATAGAAATGAGACTGAATCATTTTACTCAAAACACTAAATTAATATTCTGCATCAGGAGTGACTATGTGGTAAGTAGCTTGGTTACCAACCACATGGTTCCAGGTTCAGTCCCACTGCATAGCACCTTGGGTAAGTGTCTTCTACTATAGCCTCGGGCCGACCAAAGCCTTGTGAGCGGATTTGGTAGATGGAAACTGAAAGAAGCCTCATTTTGCTGTCAAATAGACAGCAAAATGAGGGTGTTGATGTTGTTCTTATTCAAAGTCCAGAGCAGCCCTCTCCATGCACATTTATAATCATAGCCATTCCATCCATGGCCTTCCTATCTTTTTTGTTCTATACATCCATATCTAGCACTGATTTTATTGAATGTGTCTTTCATTCAAGACAGAAAAGCATGTGGTTCAAGGGTAGTTTACTTGCTATTTCTAGGTTGTATTACCCTATACAGCCTTGGCTTGCAGAAAATAAGTTATCGAAAGAGTGGTGGGGATGTAGAGGGTTAGCCATCTTGAGGAGTACACATTATCAATTAAACCCCTTCTTTCCAATAGTTATCAAATTAAGACATTACAGAGGTAACATATCATTAAAATAAAAAAAAATTATTCTTTAAAAAACTATAAATTAATTCAAAATGGAAACACATATTTCTTGTGAGAAATCTTTGCCTTCCTCATCATCTGTCTTATCGTTTTTCGTTTTTGCTGCCAAAGTTTTTCCTTTTCTAAAGAGATTAGTGTTAACAATTACTGAGGCTACAATCATGAACAAGAAAATACAAGTTATTAATGGACCTCATAACCTAAACAGGCATTTTCATTCCTATAACCAACCAATTGGATTCAATAAACTCTTTATTATTATTTCATCTGCTTTTTTCACTCTTCCCTTCTTTATTCTCTCATTTTCATGTATCATTATTATTATTATTATTATTATTATTATTGTAACTTTACTCTTTGTCTTTGATTGTTTGTACTTTATGCTGTTCATATGTTTCCTTTTTTTTTTATCTCCAGTTATATGTGATTTGTCACATTTACAATTTCATTTGAATTTTATTTAAAATACTTTATCTTCAAAACAAATTTATAAAAAAATTTTGGTACAATCCAAGGCTATTGTTATATTTAATGCCAATGGTATGCCCTAGCGACCACATAATACATGCATGATTATGAAAAGGACACCTTTTAAACCAACAGAATCAAGCACTTGTCACTTTAATGTGGTGAGCTGGCAGAATCGTTAGCATGCCAGGCAAAATGCTTAGTGACAGTTCATCAATCTTTACGTTCTGAGTTCAAATTCTGTTAAGTTTTATTTAGAATAATATTGTAGGGTTGGTGTGAGATGCCAGATGTGGCCAATTTGAGCATAAACAGGTGGGATATTTTGGTTGGATATGGTCAGTTTAAATAATAAACAGTTAAAAGACAGAAACATGATTCAATTAGCATAAAAGTACATAACACCATCTGTCTTTGTGAAGCTCTGCTTCAGTTATGTGGTTGCTACAGAATACAAAAAACAATAAATACAACAATAATTATAAAATCTTCATTGAGATCTTAAAATATGAACATTTTTAAATAGTCAGTTCGGTAGCATGGAACGAAGGTAATCACAAAAGATAACTAAATTTTTCATTGAGTTAACATATTGTGTTCTCTTCTGGGAATATTAATTAATCATATGGAAAATAGATAGTGTGTATATTTTGGATTAATCCACACTTTATGATGGGTTACACAATATATATATATATATATATATATATATATATATATATATATATATATATATATATATATATATATATATATACACACACACACACACACACACACACACACACAGATGCACACACATACACACACATACAGGCACACACATACATATATAGGTGGGCCATATTCCAAGAGGAACATAATATTTTCCAATTTACCAGCTCATGTCTCTATAAATAGGTATCATGGAAAGGTACTGTTTCACAACAGTAGACAAATTACACACTCTGGAGTCACTTTATTTAAATTATTCCTTACATAAAAAGTTTTTCTTTTTTTGTTATTATGTTGACACTGTTAATATTATTTTTGTGACTGGCAAAGTCAGTGGAGCACTGTATTGCAATGGTTTGTTACATCTCTTGGTGCTTGAAATTTATCTCCTGCTGGGCATAAGGGACCTTCATTTTTCCAAGATTGATAAAATAAGCCCCTTGGAGGATGATCGATGTAATTTTTTTCCCCATACAAAATGTCTTGTGCCAATGTTTAAAATTAATATCTTTATTCTTGATGTGATATAGATCCAATTATTTATGACTGATTCCCTCTGGAGCTGTGATAAATTGAGGGGTTTCCATGAGGACCCGTCATTTCAGCATAACCGCATTCAATTCCTCTCTAATCATTCCCCAATTTGTCTTACACTTAAACTGGAGTTTTACAGAAGAGAATAAATTTAAGTGATAAGAGATATATTCTGGAAAAGAACTTTGTTCCGCAACAATGACCAGGGGGAGCCTGAAAGAAGGAAAATCTTTTAATAACATCTCTTGTGTCTTCTTCCATAAAAGTCACTTCCTGTACTTATAACTTTTGTCTGTGGTTGGTCACTTTATTCCACTTTTGACATCACAAGCCATGATTCTTCAAATTCTTATTTCTTTATTCAAACTCTGATATTTATTTTGAAATTAAATTCATCTTTACAGAATGTGAATTCAGGATGTATAAGTTAGCAACATGTTCACCAGTTTTCAATAAAGACTAACATTTAACTATGAAACTGTTTTGTGGCCTTAAAATCTGATGTGCAAAGTTTATTAGTATCTTGTTATTTTATTAGCACCAGTGTTACATTCAACTAATCTTAGCTTCTTACCATTATCTCTGAACATTGAGTATAAAATTGTAACACATTAGGCACTAAGAATTTAGATGAAGGAAATTACGACTGCTGATAGGAGGTAATGGTTTGATGGCTTGCATAGAATCACTATCGTTGGCTTCTGTTTGGTGTTGGTGGAATATTTGTTGTGTAAGATATTAAGAACAAACCAGAATGTGTAGAGGGTAAGGCAGCTGTTGTTGGTGGGTGTAAAAGAAATGGAAGAGGAGGAGTTGAGAAATGATTGGGGTGGGGGTGGAAACAAGAGAATCAAGAAGAGGATGGGGGCGGGTTTAGAAAGAATGAGAAATGCTACATTCAGACAGAAAAGGGATGGGGAAAACAGTTGGTGGGGGATGGCAGTGGATTATAATGATAGATTGCAAACAGCAGCAGCAAAAAACAACAACAACAGCAACAACTCTGAACAATAAACATCTCAGCCCATGTAGTCAATAACGAATAGAAAAGAAAAGAAAGAAACACAAGAGGCAGAAATATAAAAGAATAAAGTAGAAATGAAGGCATCTTAATAAACACAGGAATAAATTCTTAAAAAGAACAAAACAAAAACTAAAAGAGAAAGTAAAAATTGTGTCAAATTGATAATGAAAGAGAAATAATGTTGATAGTAACATTTTATATAGCTTTTTCTTCAAATAGAAATATATATATATATATGAATATATATATATATATATATATATATATATACACACACACACATATATATATATATATATATATACATGTACATATCATCATCATCGTCATACATCTGTTGTCCATGGCTGGCATAGGTTTGATAGTTTGAGTTGCACCAGGCTCCAGTTATCTGATTTGGCATGGTTTCTATGGCTGCTTGCCCTTCTTAATGCCAACCACTTTACAAAGTATGCTGAGGTACTTTTACATGGCACTAGCATGGGTGCTTTTATGTGGCACCAGCACAGTATCCTTTAAGGCCAGTCCTTTCCCAAGGGTGGGCTGGCCTTAACACTTCTGCTGTGGAATATGAGTCTTCTTGATTACAGCAAGGTGCCAGGTATCTCAGTCTTTTTGTCATCTCAACTGAAACATTCAGTACCCTGCAGCTGTCCTTCAGTAGTTCGTCCCATGTCTTCCTGGGTCTCCCACTCCCACAAGTTCCATCTAGTTTGAGAGATCCGCACTTCTTTACAGAGCTATCAGCATCCACCCACATCACATGACCAAACCAGGGCAGTCATCTTTCTCTCTTGCACACAGTATCTTAATTCCTCTTATGCCCAACTTCTCCCTCAGTACGCTAGAACTCTGTCAAACATGTACGCTTATATTACACATGCAGCAGAGCATACTAGCCTTCACACCACACAACCATGCCTGTATTTGTATAAACAATATGCATACACACACAGATATATATATATATATATATATATATATATATATACACACACACACATATATGTATGTATATATATACATGCATATACATAGACAGATGTTTAAGTGTACACACACATGTATATAGCTTGTCTATACAAGACATATTTTTATGTACTTTATGTATACATATATTTTTGTGTGTGTATGTATAAGTGTGTGTATATATGTGTGTATATTTGTTGTATATGTTTATATAGGTATATATTTGCACATGCTTATATTAGTCAATATATTTGCTTTGCATGTTTATGTTTGTATGTACATAATGTGTTTTGTGTATATATGTGTATTTATTATGTATTTGTATATTTTTTATATGAAAATTGTTTTTTTGCAAAGACATTGTATTTATTTATTGATGTAGGTGTGTCTAAAGATTGGAAAATGTTTATATATACAGGTGCATGTACACCCACACATATACATACTTTCTCTAGTGTTTAAGTATTGATTTAGATCTATATATATATATATGTGTGTGTGTGTGTGTGTGTGTGTGTCAATGAGTGTGCCAAGACGTGCATACATAAGTAGTTCTGGGTTTGACAGAAAGGTGCAAAATCAATGGGAATTTATTTTGAAAAACAAGTTCAACATATAAAAGAATATACACATATATGCACATACATATTCTTACACATTTATATATATATATGTATACACACACACACACACACACATTCTTTTGTATATATATATATATATATATATATATATATATATATACACACACACACACTATACACATTCTTTTATATATATACACACACTCATCATTTACTTCAGATCTTCCATTTCCAAGAATCTTTTTCTCCATTCCCTAACATTAAATTAAATACTCTCTCATCTCTCTATTCATTCTTTAACTACAACATTTCTACTTTATATTATTATTATTATTATTATTATTATTATTATTATTATTAATATTATTATCATTATTATTATTATTATTTTGTTAATGGTTCTTGCATTTTCTAAGATAAGAATCTGTTTTGTTTTGTTTTTTTTTCCCTCAATTTTGTAAATCCATTGTGGTCAGATTAGATGTAGAAAAATAAAATTAAAAAAAAGACTGAAATGAAAAAGTTTATCTTATAAATTTCAATCGTTAAATATAATCAATTGTTGTACCAATAATATATTTTTTTGTACTCTATTCAATCATATTATGTGGTTATTTTACAGCAGCTAACTTGAGAAAATAAATTGCAGCCAACAGCCAACAATACATGCTTGAAATCTATTGCTGTTGTTTTCTGTGTTTTTGATATCACTTTGTAGAATTTATAATGGAATCACTATTGCAATAGTCAGAACATTATGAATCATTGACTTTTATGCTTGTGTGTGCCTGTCCATGAATATCTTTGGAATTATTGTCACAAGTAGTTGAAGCTGTGTATGCTGCTATAAATACACGAGACTGACTTATCATGAGAAACCCAACAAAGTATATTACATACCACACTTGTCCTGAGACAGTTACTTAAAATATAAACTACAAAACAATACTTAAACACTATATCTATTACATATTTCCTCGACAAAGCACTGAGCCAATGTTTTTTTTTCTTTTTGTTGGGTTTTTACTTTTTCTCCTCTTCCCAGGATAATGCAATGCATTACCGAAGGCCATAGTATTAACAAATCTGTCCTTATGACATCACACAGATCATAGCAAGAAGTAAAAAGAAAATTAATGAAGAAAATAAAAGCCAAAATAGAAATAAAATATAAGTGTAAATGGTAATAAGTGAACATATTGAAGGATAAATATCTTTGGTTGTTGATAGAAAGACTAAGAAGAGGCCTCTTGTAAAATGAGCAAGATTAAAATAAAACAAGTGTGTGTGTGTGTGTGTGTATTGATTATTTAGGCAGAAAACTGTAGATATGTAGGGGAGAGGAAATCAGATTGTGTCATATCGATGATTCTTTTAGTGAATGAAAAAGAGAGAGAAAGAGCATTAGTAATGTGAGAATTTGCCTTTTATTTTTTCTTCAAAGCTTTCTTCGATGACTCTCACCCTGAGTGTAATAAAGACAACCAACAGAACAATTCGCCGATAAAGTATCTTTGAATGACGGCCATCTGATATAGATTGAGAGACTTGAAATAGTATATCTTTTATTTTTGTAAAGATTCCTTCTAGATATTTCATTTTGAAGACTAAAGATATTAGATTTATTGTAGTAAGTAGCTTTAACAAATCTTATAAAACCTAATGGTGTCTTGATAAAGTCACATTAAATACATAACTGACAAGATACCTAACACACTCAATAACATTGCAATTAACAGAGTGACACACACCTGCTTTATTGAATGCCTTTAACTAAATGTTAATCTTCATTTTGCCTTTGTTGGCATCTCTTAAAAAAATATTTTCCAATAAGCTGTAGTCCCTGTTTCATCTGCATAACACTTTGGATGATATATATATATATATATAAGTATGTATATATGTAAAATCAAGAGAGAAATAGAGAGAGAATCCATAGCAAAAGTAAGATAATAATTTAAAAAATTTAGAATTGCCAGAGGCCGTTGCCTCCACTCTTATTCCCGATTCCATTCTAGTTCACATTTTCGTGACTGTATAAAACTTTTTCTCTCCCCCTACTCCGGCACTTTTTTTTGTTTTTACGAAATATGGAGTAGAAATCTTTTCAGCAGATTTATAGAACTTTAAATTTTACCATATGAAGCCAACAGATTTTTTCTTCTTGTTATACATATATGCACATACATACATATGCATGTATGTATGTATGTACATGTATGCTTAGAATGTGTTTTCAGTAGATCAATATGTATCATACATACCAGCATAACCTGTCTTCTTATACTTGTCTGTCACCGATGTATATAATGTGTGTGTGTGTGATCATACAATTTTGCATGTATAATAGATTTCTAGTCTCTCTACATAGTAGGGAACTTAGTCCATCAGCCTGAGTGAACCCCATCACTTGGCTCTTCAAGTGCCTTTAGTGATGTGCTTTCTTATTCAAATTAAACTGGTCAAACATTGCCAATATTTCTGATACTAACAAGAATAAGTTTCCATTTTCAATTTTCTCAAAATGAAGAATTTTCACACAGAGAAAGTTCTGTTGATTAAGCGTTGAGATTACTCTGCCAAATTTAATGCTTATTCTTTCGCATTGTTTTTAATTAATCCTGCATTATTTCATAGCTATGAGGTTTCAATGATGCAACTGTTTATTTTTAGAATGACATTGTAGGGTAGGTATGAGAGGCTGGATCAAGCTGGTTGAACTGGATATGGCTGGTTTGAACGCTAAAGAGTTAAGGTTGTTATTTCTTAGGAGTCGAGACTGAAATTATTAACTGGAATTGCATTTTATTTTCTAGAAATACAGGAGAAAGTACAACATAAACCAGAACATTAACACCATTATTTTATTTGAATGTTGTTAACTGGAACATTGGAACTATTTTCATTTTGTGATTGACCAGTTAGAGGTATAAAGAGCATCAAAGATGTAGACTCCTGTTTCAAAAACATAGACAAATATCGAAATTTGGCAATCAATATTATTCCTGTTAACATATGGAAAAATAAAATTTAAAAAAAGGAAGTCAATAAACATGTTTAGACAATTTTTTTTTTGTGTGTGCAGGAAGCAGCAGTAGCCATGGCAGCAGTAATATCTACTGTCACACTTGATTAAACGCAAAACAGAACAGCCATGATGCAATTAGTTCACAGTTGGACTTGGAATGCTTTTGTTTTGTAATATTTTTCTTGTGTTTTTGGTCATGGCTCCTCTTCTGATGACTGACAACATTGAATGCAGGAAAAGACAAAAGTGGAGAACACAATAAAGACAACTATAAGAATATGTTTCCCACTTGAGAAATTAGTTTGATTTCTGAAAGGAAGACAGTCTCCACCCCCACCCAGACACAGAAATGGGTAACAGCTGGTTGTCTTGAAGGCAGATCAGTTCTGCTCCAGCAGCTGGCATCTACTGACTTTTATTTCCTTCTCTCCTCCTACCTTACTCTCACTTTCCCTCCCTTTTCTAACCTCTTCTCCCCTTTCCCCTCTCTCTTAGGTAGGTCATAATAAAAAAAAAAACTTTACAATGTCATTAAGCTCAGCACAAAGGAATAACCAACAAGTAGGTGGTTACATTTTCTCATTCCACTTTCTCTATTACTCTCTCTCTCTCTCTCTCTTTTCCTTGCATCTTTACCTTTCATTTCACCTCTTCTCTTCTGATTTTCCTCTGAAACATTTACCTTGTAAATATTCAGCCACAGGTACTCAGGCGGCTTTTGTTGGTTAAAATAAATGATTATTAGTGTTGCTGTCATTATCATCTCACCACAAAGAAAATAATTATCAAATTGTCTCATTAAATCAGGAATATTCTAGCTTCATTTGCATATAATTCCTTGTTGTATTGCAAACTAACACATTTAACAATTCTGGTTGCTTCTGGTATCTACTTTAATAAGCTATGCCTTGTCCTGAGATCATATTTTAACAACAGGAAATAAAGGTTCCTTCAGATAACATCTTCATTGCCAACCATTCTCAGAATTTTGGTTTTGATCCAACACACTTCAAGTTGATTGTGACATCTTCATCTTCAGTTTTGACTAATTTCTCGCCTTAGCCTTTCCAGATTCACTGACCCCTGCAGCAACAACAACTAACACCCTAACCTTGCACTTACACTCAATGAAATGTCAAAACTTTCATTAATTAAAATCGAGTCATTTCACTTACTGCATTAGTTCAACATCAGTTCAGCCTAAAATGCTACACACACCCTCCATTTCAGTATATTCATGCCATGAATAAACGGCAGCAAGCTAACGGAACTGCTCGCATGCTGGGCGAATTGCTCAGCAAGTATTTCATTCAGCTTTACATTCTGAGTTCACATTCTACCCAGATCAACTTTGCCTTTCATCCTTTCAGGGTTGATTAAGGTAAAGCTCTAGGATCAATGCTACTGACTTAACTCCTTCCTTAAAATTGCTGGTCATGTGCTTAAAGGATTTTAAACCAATATATTAATGCAATGAAGGCAGCAGAAGGACAGAATCATTGAGGCAGCGAGTTGGCTGAAACGTTAGCACGCCGGGCGAAATGCTTAGTGGTATTTCATCTGTCTTTGCATTCTGAGTTTGAATTCCGCCGAGGTCGACTTTGCATTTCATCCTTTTGGGGTCCATAAATTAAGTACCAGTTGCATGCTTGGGTCAATCCAATCGACTGGCTCCCCCTCTCCAAAAATTTCGGGTATTGTGCTTAGAGTAGAAAATAATATGTAGGCATAATGGTGTAGTGAAGAAATTTGCTTTGCTGTCATAAGGTTCTGAGTTCAATACCACTGTATGTAGGTGTGAAGTGACCAATGCCTTGTGAGGGAAATTTGTTGTACAGACACTGTGTGGAAGTTTGTCATCATCATCTCTCTCTCACTCTCTCTCTCTCTCTCTCTCTATCTATCTATCTAAATATATATACACATATACCATTTAATTAATAAGAGCACTAAATTTTGCCTCCCCTTTATGCAAATTAGAGCAGGCTAATTTAGTTGTATCTATGCCAGTATATTCCATAAATAGTACTGAACTAATCCTCTCTCTGTGGCCAGGTTGATCTTGTTTCTCTGGTCAGAGAGAGAAAAGAGTTTCAGTTTAACTGCAGCATCTACTTTACACAGTAGCCAAGATGTGGGTTTATTGAATACACATACATACTAACACACACACACGGACACATATATACACCCACCCCAAAGTTTCCCACATAATTATCTATCCAGAGATGGTGCGTTGCTTCTATCATGTATATATATATGTCAGTGTTAGTGTGTGTATGCATGTGTGTGTGTGCATACACGGACAAACATATATATATATATATAGACATGTGCTAGTATATAATATGTACATAGGTATTTATGTATCTTTATACACATATGCGCACTGTCAAACATACAGCAGTTATATGTAAACACAGATTGGTAGACAGACATAAATCATTCGTTAGTAAACATATTCTTTATCAGCTTTTTTTTTTAACTCCTAGAAATACATTAATCACAAGAAAAGACTTCTGTAGAATCCTGAAGAGAACAATTCCCAACCCTGGTTCTTTGTAAGACGACATCAGATTAATCTCATGAGATCTAACACTACTCACACATACACACACACATATACAGTCATCTATCTATCTATCTATCTATCTATTTATCTATCTATCATCTATCTATCATCTATTTATTATCTATCTATCCCTCCCTTCCTTCCTCGTTCTATATATACATACGTATGTTTGTATTTATGTATGCATAATTTCTTGGTTCTTTAGGAATAATGAAAGCCACAACCTAAAAAATAACTGAATGCTATTTTTTTTGTTAGCAGACTAAATAAGAATTTCCAGTAGAAATTGAATGTGACAAATATACAGTTTGTTTCCCTCCTGTATAGAGCTTGTCTAGGTTGTAATTGGAAGTATATTGTAACGAAGAATGAAAGAATGGCTGGAAAGAGTTTATTATTGAGAGGAAATGGTGAAATGTGTATGTTAAGGTGAACACTCCCAAGACAGCAAAGTGCACAGTGATAGGAGAGCATGTTATTCATGAGTGGGGTGAAAATAACCCGTGCTGAATAAGTAAATTGGTGAATGGAAAATATAAAAATGAATAAAGATAGATTAGATAGAAGATGACTAACGATAAGCAGTAGTTAAAGCTAAACGATTGGAAATAAGCAGAGATTAAAAATGAGAGAAGCGGCAAATATTTAATTGCTGTGAAAAACTTGACACTTACAAAGCTTGATGTCAATTAATTGAAATTTATGTATATACTTACATCTGTTGTTCACATTAACTTGATAATTGGAGAAGTGAGAAACCATTGCATTATTCCAAACTTAAAAACTACTAAGGCATTTTATGTCAACTTCTATATTTTTTTCAATATTAAATTGCTGAATTATATATTAAAGTGTCCCCTTACACACCATACTTATTTATTGACTCCTGCATTTACCAATTTACCTTCCTAATTACATCAAAATTTTTTTATTTCTTCTCAAAACTCTTGGCTTTCTCATGAATTCACATATTAAATTCCAGTAGTGAGACATTTTGTTCTTATATTTAACTTACCGCTCCATTCTTAATGTCCATTTTTCTTTTTTATAATCATTTATTAACAACCACTTATCTTTAGTCAGCTTTTATCTTTTTCACTTTTTATATTTTTAGTTTTATTTTATTATTTTTTTTTTGCAATCATTTTCAATCATTTCAAAATTTTGCCATCACTTTTCATCTCCGAATTATTCATCAAAAGTTACCTCCCCCTTTCATTAATAATGAAGTCGACTGATTATTTTGTAAACTACATGCTACGTTGATGATGACGACATGCACATGTGTGTGTGTGTGTGTGTGTGAACGACTTCAGGCTTTATGCTCCACAAAGGAGCAAAACAGCCGTGAATGTTAATTTCATTTTAGAAACTTTGTGTGTGAGTGTCTGTGTATATTCTCTTTATTCTTTCACTTGTCTCAGTATCTTGACTGCAGCCATGCTGGAGCACTACCTTTACTCGAACAACTTGACCCACGCACTTATTCTTTATAAGCCTAGTACTTATTCGATCAGTTTCTTTTGCAAAACCGGTATGTTACAGGGACATAAACACACCAACATCGGTTGTCAAGCAATGGTGGGGGACAAACACAGACACACACATGATGGGCTTCTTTCAGTTTATGTCTACCAAATCCACTCACAAAGCTTTTGGTTACCCTGAGGTTACAGAAGAAGACACTTGCCCAAGGTGCCATGTATCGGGACTGAACCCAGAACCATGTGATTGGGAAACAAGCTTCTTACTATATGGCCATGTCTGTGTGCCTCTCTCTCTCCCTATATCATCATCATCATCATCATCATCATCATTATTTAATGTTTGTTTTCCATGCTGGCATGGGTCAAATGGTTTGACAGATGCTGGCAAGCCCAGATGACTGTACCATGCTCTATTGTCTGCTTTGGCAGACAATACATATGGGTATGTGTGTGTGTGTGTGTGTGTGTGTGTGTGTGTGTGTGTGTGTGTGTGTGTGTGTTTATACACACATACACACGCACAAATGCATCAGCCATAGCTATCACTTGCAAATGAGTAGGACCTTATGTCATTTACCATGCTGTCACAAATCGTTTTAATTAGCTGTGCCTTCCCAAGCACGCCTGGATATACTCCAGGTCCTTCTACCACTTGGCCAGTGAAACAGCTCTCAGCCAGTGTTATTTTGTTTTTATCAGTTGTGTAGACTGTAGCAATGAGAAATGAAGTAGCTTGCTTAAGGATAGAATGTGGTACCTAATACTATAAAGTCTTAACAAAAGTCCTAAGGCACAAGGCCTGAAATTTTAGGGGAAGGGGTCTAGCTGTTCACATCGACCCTCGTGCTCCACTAGTACTGATTTTATCAACTCTGAAAGGATGAAAAGCAAAGCCGACCTCAATGGAATATGAACTCTGAATGTAAAGCCAGGTGAAATGCCTCTTTGCATTTCGTCTGGCTAAAGATTCTGCAAGCTGGCACGAAATACAAAGTCCTGGGGATTGAAATCAACATGACGTGGAATATGAAGACCAACATGATACCATCGATTATTGGAGCACTAAATCTAATGAAGAAAGAAACGGAAATTTCAGCAACCATACAAAGTGCAAGATCAATATTCATGTAGTCCAGAAGACTACAATTTGGAGCAGCTTGCATGGTGTGGAGAGTGCAGTCATTCAAGAGACAACTTCTTTGTAGATGCCTCTGGTCTATAGTTCGGACGTGAGGATATAAAGCAACAAGTAGACAAGAAACAACAACAACAAAAACAACAATCATAATAATGATGATGATGGTGATGATGATGATGAAGATAATGATAATAATAACAATAAGCCTTTCTACTATAGGCTGAATTTTGGGGGATGGGACTAGTTGATTGTATCAACCTCCAGTGCATAACTGGTACTTAATTTATCGACCCTGAAAGAATGAAAGGTGAAGTTGAACAACAACAACAAACTGATTTAAAAGTAGAGTTCAAAAGAATGTGGGGGATGTTTGACAGCAAAAGGGGCAAGTGATATCAGTTGTCATCAAAGCATTAGGTTCATTCCTCAAAAGCCAACATGGCATCGGTCTGCAAATAGTTGGACATCAAGACAAATGTACGACTGATCCCAAAACCTTTCTCCCTTCTAAGTTCAAATTCTTCAGAAAGTACTTTCTGCCTTAGGACTTTTGTTAAGACTTTATAGTTAGCTACTGAAACCAATATTTTATATCCATACTGTACAGTGTAAGTAGTAGTAGTAGTAGTAGTAGTAGTAGTAGTAGTAGTGGTAGTATTGCTGCTGCTATTTTATTTGATCCACCCACCCCTTCTCCCTTTGTATTATGCTTTTTCTTTGTCAAAGACAGAAGAGCTTTTTTTTTTTTTTTTGCAAAAGGAAATGTTGAAACCTGTTCAATGAGAAGCGAGGAATTCATAAGATATGATCTAAAGTTTCCAGCATCTCATATGCTTCCGAATCTTTTTCTACCAAACCCTACTCGTTCTCTATGTTCTTTATACTTTTATTTCCCATAGAAGTCAAAGAGAATTTTTCTGGGGTGTTTTTTTTTCTTTCTTCTTTTGTTTTATATTTGCAAAAAAAAGTCTGGAAGGAAAAAAAAGTGATAAAAGAATGAAAAATATTGAGTGAAAGATGGACGAGAGAGAGAGAGAAGAGGGTGAAGAGGGTAAGGAGGGGGTAAAGAGAGAGAGAGAGAGGAGGGTAAGGAGGGGGTAAATAGAGAGAGAGAGGAGGATAAGGAGGGGTAAAGAGAGAGAGAGAGAGGAGGGTAAGGAGAGAGAAGATGGCATAAGGAGAGAGAGAGAGGGGGTAAGGAGAGAGAGAGATAGAAGAAGAAAAAAGGAAAGACAAAATAGAGCAATAGAAAGTATGAAGGTTGAAAAAAATTTAAGAATAGAGGAGGTAGGAGGGAGAAGAAAAGAGAAAGAGGAGGAGGAAGAGAGAGATGGAGAGAGATAATAGGAGAGTGTTTGAGAGAGTGATTTGGATAAAAGTAAAATGGGTGTGGAAAGTTGAGAGGAATACAATAATGGGTTAATAGACTTGGGTGAAAGGATTCTAAAGAAAATAGCAAACCTAAAATTCTCACTGACTGCTGAGAGATAGGAAAGAGGAAATCCTTTATAGATTTTCATGATCATTGCTTTATTGTTTAATTCTTGAAGTCAATCTTTAGATAATGCTGAAGAATGTAACGGACTTCCAATTGTAATAGCTGCAGCAGAGTATATAACGAGAGAGAG
This sequence comes from Octopus bimaculoides, assembly GCF_046866305.1. NCBI lineage: Eukaryota > Metazoa > Mollusca > Cephalopoda > Octopoda > Octopodidae > Octopus > Octopus bimaculoides. The sequence goes on from NC_142943.1 coordinate 2,426,149, forward strand.
AGAGAGAGCAGATTCTATCGTTGTGTGTACAAAATTTCAATAAAGAGGTTGAAGTGGGATGGGGTGGGGGGGATTAAGAAAGAAAACAAAAGTGGAAATGTTTTTGAAATGTGCAAAATTAATATTTATATTGTGTTTGAATGTTTTAATTTTTCTTTAAATATAATAACGTAAAGGCAATTCTAAAGTTCGCTATGTGACTGAATGAATGCTTGTATCCACAATTTCTCTTGCTGTATTCCACATAAAATGGATTTCAATGGATTTCATAAATCTGTTTGTCTGTATCTTCTACATTATCTTTGACAGAAGGCAACTTAAATCATCCTTCTGTGTGCTCATTCTCAAACATGCCTACGTAAACTAGATTTGGCATGCGGACGTGTATATGATAACCACTGTCTATGTAAACAGAACAAGATTTATAATGATCCCCCACTACCCATACAAATACCCATATGCAATCGTTGGGCTTTACTAACTCTAAAGAATGTGTGCCTCCTCTTATGTTATGCTTTATTCAAGGATGTCACGAAGAGTACGTTAACTTAATAAACACGACATTGAAATATGAACCAATGAGGCACCCTCTACGTCACAGCTGGAACACCTGCTAGATATAGCAGCTAAATTTCTCTCATATCACACTGTAACAACTTAAGAAAAAGGGATATACAGTTTAATGGAGCATAGAATGTCTGAGAGAATATATAATGATCATGGCTTGAATGATATGATCATAGATTAGCTCCAGCAGGACTGACCCCCAGGCTAGGTAGCGAGCTGGCAGAAATGTTAGCATGCCGGGTGAAATGCTTAGTGGTATTTCGTCTGTCTTTATGTCCTGAGTTCAAATTCTGCCGAGGTCAACTTTGTCTTTCATCCTCTTGAGGTCGATAAATTAAGTACCAGTTGCATACGTGGGTTGATCTAATCAACTGACCCCCTCCGCAAAAATTTCAGGCCCTGTTTCTGAACATTTTAATGAAATAAACTTCATTTTATTCAAGAAAAGAAAAAATAAACTTCTAGAAGAACATAACACAATTGTCTAAAAATATATTAATGCTTGGAAAAATTTGAATTCTTTAACAATATCTGTGTATGTCAACAGAGAAATTCAAAGCTTTGCACTTGCCAGCAAATTTATTATTTTCTGTTTACATATGAGAATGGCATTTCTCAGTGAGTTGTGAATGATAGATTCTGTGTCTGTTGATGATGAGGAATAACAACACAGAAACCTGCATCCAGCATTCCAATGATGCCATTCAATACTTAGTTTAGTTTTCACAAGCATTGTCTGTGAAGGGAATTCCTCTTCTGAGACAGTTCCTGCAGGAAATGTCTTTCCCCACTTGAGTGTGCTTGAAAGTGTTAAATAAAAATGTACCTAGCTTTATTTTAGCAAACAAAGTGTAAGCTTACAATATTTCTATCTATGGAAAGCAAATGTTAAATAATGATGATGATGACTTCTGCCTTTTTATTGAATTTCACTTCCCAATCATCATTAGATGTTTCACTCCTTGAAATGTGTATAGTTCCAAACTATTCCTTTAATTAATCATTTACAAATACAAATGTTTACAATTAGTTTTGTCACTGACTTGAAAATAAAACAAACCAACAAAAATAATAATTAACTTTTGTAAATATATGTCCATAATGACTAATTAGAAAAGCAAGACCAATTAATTGTTTTCATACTAACCCACCAGAAAACCAGCCATATGCTTTGATGAGACAAAAAAAAAAAACACCCATTAAAATGTATTGTATTTATATTCAAATCTTTCATTTTCTGTTTATGAAAGTACTTTTTGTTTGAAACACTAGCTTAATGACCGAGAAGTTCATTAGTGTACTAAATGCCTCCAAATTAATGAGTGTATTTCATCAGAAATCTGGTAATGGATTTATCAATATAAATACCCAATAAAATTTACAAAAAAAAAAAATTGTTTTAATTACAATCAAAGAGTACTTTTATTAAGATATCATAACCTTAATATCTTTTCTTTAATCTTTTAATTGTGTGTAATTAAATTTCATGGTCATTCCTATGATGATGTTAATTATCCACCAAAAACTAGAATTGATATTTTCTGTGAGTCATGTTGCCTCATAATAGACATGACATACTTCAACAAAAAGATAGATTGGTTTATAAAACCACATTTCACAGAGAAGTTTTGAGTCACATATTGCTTATATCCACTTTAGAAGGGTTAAATATGGACAAAAGTTTTAGTTGAAACACTCTGTCATACTTTTATATCTTATTTTCCTCTTCAATATTCTTAGTATTGAGTAATTTCCTGATACTGTTTTATCTCTTTCCAAATTCTTACCAATTTTTTTTTTTATGCTTACGAAACACTGCAAACTTCAACAAAGTTTATGGCCATCTTCAGCACATAAAGAGTTTCTCTCACATCTTTTTTTTTTATTTCCCAATTATTAGAATTGTCATATCAACTTTTCTTTTATGGTCTGTGTTGTGTAGTTGTGCAGATATGGAATATGTCTGTAGGAAATCTCTTTACAATAGGATTATGTCAGTTTTGTCTGCTTTAATAACACAAAGCTACAAACACTGCACATTATGAGAAAACATTATCTCCTTCCCCTAAACATGAACAACCTTCAATTAAAGCCTTTAAGGTCACTGCAAAGACGAGGCTTAAGCGATTCTGGTGAATCATTCTGGAAAATAATCCTACACAACATAGCAAAGACTTACCCTCCCTTCATAGCTACTGACTCTCCCACAAAACCGAGAGGGGACTCATAATAAAGTCCTGCTCCCGTGTCTGGAATGGTGCTGCTGCTATAAACAAACATTGGTTAATGACATCCAGAGAAATGCCACCATTTGTCTTGGACTCTGAAAATGCTTACCACCAATACACTTCAGTATCTGGAAAATAGTTTTAAGTCTCTTCCTCCTGTCTTTTTAATCTCTGCTGCTAGAAACTGGTGGGCTTATGACCATCTCTACTCAGTTAATCCCAACTCCTTAATTTCTTCTCTTCCATTTTGTTCCTGTCTCTCCACAATATTGACCATCGGAAAGCCCTCCCCCAACCCAACGCCAGTACATGTCTTTCTTGTAATTGTTGACTTACAACTGTTCCAGAGGAACATTAACCATATCAGTCTCACCAGTCTTAAAGGGACATGGAAGGCTATGGGCATGACCCCTTCCACCTGATCAATCCAATAAAGGAAAATAATGTCACTGGCCATATTGAAACTACTAAGGTGACTAATAGTGAGTTATGCCACTTGTTGTTGTTGATGATGATGATGATGAGGGGGAAGTCATGGATTTCCTATTATTGTTCCTCAGCTACATCTCATGAGTCACCAGCACACACACATACATGCATATATACATGCATGCATTTGCTCACACACACACATTCATACATATGCACACATGCACTCACATGCACACATATGCAAATACACTCCAACATAGATGCACACACACACACACACACACACACACACACACACACACACACATATATATATATACAGAAAGAGAGAGAGAAAAAGAGAGTGATGCATATACCCAATCACATTGCCATCCTATCCATAAATTGGCTTCGTCTATGATGCAAGGCTTCGTAAATGATCTCCAGGAATATTATTGGAGATGGCTCTCTTGAAGTACATAACAAAGTGAATCACCAAAACTACTGACAGGAATAAAACTGAAAGTTCTTTTTCCATTCTCAATTCTCACCAAATATTTTACCTGTGATAGAATTACGGTGCAACTAAAAGGACGGAAACATATTTGACACAGAATCTGCAAATAAACCACAATATTAAAAATAGAACTTTGTTTCATCACTCATCTTTCATTGTATAATGAATAATTAGCAATAATTGTTGCTCCCAATTATGCTTCACTAATTCTAATGAGGAAAATGAAACCTATCACTGATGAATTACAATGAATTAATATTTAAATATAAATCATTTAAAAGATTCATGGCTAGAAAAAATTAAATTTTAGATTTATATTATTGGAATCGATTCTAATGACTTTAAAATATGTTGGCTGATTAGTTTAATTAGGTTTGATAATGATAATAATGAAGATCTCTTTTATTAGCCACAAGAGTGATGACTGGAGGAACAGAACAAGGACTAATAACAAAAACCGAGTGTTTCCACAGTTGTAGTAATAAAAGCACTTTTTCTAAGTGTAATGTTTAAATCTATTAGTAATTTTTCTGTAACTTAGAAACAAATTTTAATATAAATAAGAAGTTACCTGTCAACGAGTCCTAGTGTGGAAATATTTCCCTCTCACCCACAAACAGTGAACTAATGAGGAAGCCTCTACATAGCCAGTTAGCCAGCTAGAAATAACAGTCACATTTTCTTTAAATCATACCTTAAAGTCTTACAAAAAATGTCACGTCTATAGTTGGAACACCTTCGAGCCTGTAGATCTACCCTGTCAATTTTGATCTGTAGCTAAACTTGAA